>NW_015557067.1:6365-7353 GCF_001515605.1 Sinocyclocheilus anshuiensis
AAAACTTATTTTAAATGCAAAATTGATTTTCGTGCGCTCTAAATACTTTCTTCTTTGCGAGACAAACATTTTCTCCACAAAACTCAGTTCGCGCACGTGCAAAACGTGAAAGTCCTTCAAGGATTTCTTATCCTGTTGCGCCCTCTACAGGACCAGCGACTAGTCGACGTCAAGCTTAAAGCGTCATGGCAGAGCATTGAAGTCGACTAGTCGATTAGTCGGTGCAACCCCTAATACACAGCAATGATTAGAAATTGATATATTTTGTTTATCAAGATGAAATTATCATCTTGATTTTTATTTTGGGGAAAACATAATAAAACCACACCCATGACTTGATGAGATATTACTATTGAAAATTTTAATTCCAATATTACCTGTGAACCTTTATGAAATGAGCCATTTATTAATGATTTATAAACGTTAATAACTTGTGAAAGTGAACCTTAATGTAAAGTGAACATCTGTGAACCAGTTATTAATGAGTTATAAACATTAAAAAGTCTAAAAATGAACCTTAATGTAAAGTGAACATCTGTGAACCAGTTATTAATGAGTTATAAACATTAAAAAGTCTAAAAATGAACCTTAATGTAAAGTGAACATCTGTGAACCAGTTATTAATGAGTTATAAACATTAAAAAGTCTAAAAATGAACCTTAATGTAAAGTGAACATCTGTGAACCAGTTATTAATGAGTTATAAACATTAAAAAGTCTAAAAATGAACCTTAATGTAAAGTGAACATCTGTGAACCAGTTATTAATGAGTTATAAACATTAAAAAGTCTAAAAATGAACCTTAATGTAAAGTGATCACCTGTGAACCATTTATTAATGATCTATAAACGTTAGTAACCTGTGAAAGTGAAACTTAATGTAAAGTGAATACCTGTGAACTATTTATTAACGATCTATAAATGTTAGGAAACTGTAAAAGTGAACCTTAATGTAAAGTGAACACCTGTGAACCATTTATTAATGAATTA
>NW_015557067.1:7576-8560 GCF_001515605.1 Sinocyclocheilus anshuiensis
ATTTATTAATGAGTTATAAACGTTAATAACCTGTGAAAGTGAACCTTAATGTAAAGTGAACAGCTGTGAACATTTATTAATGAGTTATAAACGTTAATAACCTGTGAAAGTGAACATTAATGTAAAGTAAACACCTGTGAATAATTTATTGATGAGTTATAAAAGTTAATAACCTGTGAAAGTGAACCTTAATGTAAAGTGAACACTTGTGGACCATTTATTAATGAGTTATAAACGTTAGTAACCTGTAAAAGTGAACCTTAATGTATAATGAACACCTGTGAACCATTTATTAATGAGCTATAAACGTTAGTGTTTATTTATTTATTATGCACTGTTATATATGCAACACTTTTGTTTTTGCCCCCATTTTTCATGAGCTGAACTCAAAGATCTAAGACTTTTTCTATGTACACAAAAGGCCTATTTCTCTCAAATATTGTTCACAAATCTGTCTAAATCTGTGTTAGTGAGCACTTCTCCTTTGCCGAGATAATCCATCCACCTCACAGGTGTGGCATATCAAGATGCTGATTAGACAGCATGATTATTGCACAGGTGTGCCTTAGGCTGGCCACAATACACAATAAAACTAAAATGTGCAGTTTTACTGTATTGGGGGGCTTTGGGGGGGTCCGAAAACCAGTCAGTAGTCAGTATGACCACCATTTGCCTCACGCAGTGCAACACATCTCCTTCGCATAGAGTTGATCAGGTTGTTGATTGTGGCCTGTGGAATGGTGGTCCACTCATCTTCAATGGCTGTGCGAAGTTGCTGGATATTGGCAGGAACTGGAACACGCTGTCGTATACGCCGATCCAGAGCATCCCAAACATGCTCAATGGGTGACATGTCCGGTGAGTATGCTGGCCATGCAAGAACTGGGATGTTTTCAGCTTCCAGGAATTGTGTACAGATCCTTGCAACATGGGGCCGTGCATTATCATGCTGCAACATGAGGTGATGGTCGTGGATGAATGGCA
>NW_015557067.1:10665-14159 GCF_001515605.1 Sinocyclocheilus anshuiensis
TGCACAGGTGTGCCTTAGGCTGGCCACAATAAAAGGCCACTCTAAAATGTGCAGTTTTACTGTATTGGGGGGGTCCGAAAACCAGTCAGTATCTGGTGTGACCACCATTTGCCTCACGCAGTGCAACACATCTCCTTCACAGAGTTGATCAGGTTGTTGATTCTATCAAAATAGGGGCGATGTCTAAGCTGTCTAAGATTTAGACAGATTTGTGAACAATATTTGAGAGAAATAGGCCTTTTGTGTACATAGAAAAAGTCTTAGATCTTTGAGTTCAGCTCATGAAAAATGGGGGCAAAAACAAAAGTGTTGCGTTTATAATTTTGTTCAGTGTATTTTGGAAATAAAAAAGGATTACATCACCAAAGCCTGTGTGTCTGTAGTTGCAGGTGTGTCACCAAAGCCTGTGAATGGCGCTAGCGAGCATCCGATGTAAAGTCACGTTTTCAAAGAAGAAGAAGAAGAAATCACGCTGTTAGGATTGTTCCAACGTGACCTGAGGTTGAAAAATGGGGGCAAAAACAAAAGTGTTGCGTTTATAATTTTGTTCAGTGTATTTTGGAAATAAAAAAGGATTACATCACCAAAGCCTGTGTGTCTGTAGTTGCAGGTGTGTCACCAAAGCCTGTGAATGGCGCTAGCGAGCATCCGATGTAAAGTCACGTTTTCAAAGAAGAAGAAGTAGCCACGCTGTTAGGATTGTTCCAACGTGCTCTGAAGCGTGCTCTCACATTGTGTTTATTAATTTTACTGCTTAGCTATCTGTGAGGTGACACGGCAGAGTATATTTTTCAAGTGTTTATATGTGTAATCGCTTTGTTAGTTTAATTAATTTGTTACCATACAAATAAATAACTGCTTTCAGTCATTGATTTAATTATTTTCTCAAAACTGTTAAATTAGATAAAATAAAAATATTTAGGTGCCTTTATTGATGTTGCATTTATCAAATATTTTTGTTGAATAGATTTGATGCTTAGTTATAATGTGAGTTTACTTTTATAAGCCACTTTTTTGTGTGAAGTTATGCTCAGTAATGTTCCAGTGTGCTGTAAAATAAAAGATCAATCTTTTTGTTTCAAGTTGAAAGTTGTTTGCTAATGTAGTGCAACAACAATTTATTTCACCAGAAAATACTAACTTTTTCTGTGTGTGCAATAATAATAAACCATTCAATAAATAAATAATGATTGTCTCCATTTTACATTAAAGTTAACTTTGACTGGTTACTAATGTTTACTACTCATTAATAAATGGTTCACAGATGTTCACTTTACATTAAGGTTTGCTTTCACAGGTTACTAACGTTTCTAATTCATTAATAAATGGTTCACGGGTGTTCACTTTACATTAAGGTTCGCTTTCGCATGTTACTAACGTTTGTAACTCATTAATAAATGGTTCACGGGTGTTCACTTTACATTAAGGTTCGCTTTCGCATGTTACTAACGTTTGTAACTCATTAATAAATGGTTCACGGGTGTTCACTTTACATTAAGGTTCGCTTTCGCATGTTACTAACGTTTGTAACTCATTAATAAATGGTTCACGGGTGTTCACTTTACATTAAGGTTCGCTTTCGCATGTTACTAACGTTTGTAACTCATTAATAAATGGTTCACGGGTGTTCACTTTACATTAAGGTTCGCTTTCGCATGTTACTAACGTTTGTAACTCATTAATAAATGGTTCACGGGTGTTCACTTTACATTAAGGTTCGCTTTCGCATGTTACTAACGTTTGTAACTCATTAATAAATGGTTCACGGGTGTTCACTTTACATTAAGGTTCGCTTTCGCATGTTACTAACGTTTGTAACTCATTAATAAATGGTTCACGGGTGTTCACTTTACATTAAGGTTCGCTTTCGCATGTTACTAACGTTTGTAACTCATTAATAAATGGTTCACGGGTGTTCACTTTACATTAAGGTTCGCTTTCGCATGTTACTAACGTTTGTAACTCATTAATAAATGGTTCACGGGTGTTCACTTTACATTAAGGTTCGCTTTCGCATGTTACTAACGTTTGTAACTCATTAATAAATGGTTCACGGGTGTTCACTTTACATTAAGGTTCGCTTTCGCATGTTACTAACGTTTGTAACTCATTAATAAATGGTTCACGGGTGTTCACTTTACATTAAGGTTCGCTTTCGCATGTTACTAACGTTTGTAACTCATTAATAAATGGTTCACGGGTGTTCACTTTACATTAAGGTTCGCTTTCGCATGTTACTAACGTTTGTAACTCATTAATAAATGGTTCACGGGTGTTCACTTTACATTAAGGTTCGCTTTCGCATGTTACTAACGTTTGTAACTCATTAATAAATGGTTCACGGGTGTTCACTTTACATTAAGGTTCGCTTTCGCATGTTACTAACGTTTGTAACTCATTAATAAATGGTTCACGGGTGTTCACTTTACATTAAGGTTCGCTTTCGCATGTTACTAACGTTTGTAACTCATTAATAAATGGTTCACGGGTGTTCACTTTACATTAAGGTTCGCTTTCGCATGTTACTAACGTTTGTAACTCATTAATAAATGGTTCACGGGTGTTCACTTTACATTAAGGTTCGCTTTCGCATGTTACTAACGTTTGTAACTCATTAATAAATGGTTCACGGGTGTTCACTTTACATTAAGGTTCGCTTTCGCATGTTACTAACGTTTGTAACTCATTAATAAATGGTTCACGGGTGTTCACTTTACATTAAGGTTCGCTTTCGCATGTTACTAACGTTTGTAACTCATTAATAAATGGTTCACGGGTGTTCACTTTACATTAAGGTTCGCTTTCGCATGTTACTAACGTTTGTAACTCATTAATAAATGGTTCACGGGTGTTCACTTTACATTAAGGTTCGCTTTCGCATGTTACTAACGTTTGTAACTCATTAATAAATGGTTCACGGGTGTTCACTTTACATTAAGGTTCGCTTTCGCATGTTACTAACGTTTGTAACTCATTAATAAATGGTTCACGGGTGTTCACTTTACATTAAGGTTCGCTTTCGCATGTTACTAACGTTTGTAACTCATTAATAAATGGTTCACAGGTGTTCACTTTACGTTAAGGTTCACTTTTGCAGGTTATTAACGTTTATAGATCATAAATAAATGGTTCACAGATGCTCACTTTACATTAAGGTTCACTTTCACAGGTTACTAACGTTTATAGATCATTAATAAATGGCTATTAACGTTTATAACTCATTAATAACTGGTTCACAGATGTTCACGTTACATTAAGGTGCACTTTCAAAGGTTATTAATGTTTCTAAATCATTCATTAATGGTTCATTACATTAAAGTTTACTGGTAGTATTGGAATTACAATTTTCAATATTAAAGGGGTCATATGATGCGATTTCAATTTTTCCTTTCTCTTTGGAGTATTACAAGCTCTTGGTGCATAAAAAAGATCTGTAAAGTTGCAAAGACTAAATTCTCAAATCCAAAGAGATATTCTTTATAAAAGTTAAGAGT
>NW_015557067.1:14247-14435 GCF_001515605.1 Sinocyclocheilus anshuiensis
GCTTAACTTTTATTCTCGCTGTAGTATTGTGTATTGTTGTGCCGCCATGTCGTGAAGGCGCTGTGTGTTTTTCGTTGTGAAAGCGAAACTACTTTGTTTGTTGTTTGGCCAAAAGAGGACAATATCGCTTCATCATGCCTGGAGCTGATCCGTGCTGGTCGCTGAGGAAATACTACAACTTTGCGCTT
>NW_015557067.1:15613-25944 GCF_001515605.1 Sinocyclocheilus anshuiensis
TCGCTTGTAAATTCATAAAATTGAATGCATCAGTTCATTTTTAAGCCAGTGTGAAAGACACTAATTTATTCATAAACACCAGACTGCAGAAAGCATCTCTTGCCCCACCATCCTGAAGCAGGAATTTTCATATCCTTGTATGATTTCACGTACTTATATGATGGTTCTTTTTTAACAATGGCATTTGGTTTCACTAATTGAGGTAGTATAATTGATATGATCAGGGCCGGATTTACCTCTTTTCGTGACATAGGCAAAACCAATTTTTGGGCCCCCCTTCCCTATTAATGTAATATTAATACCTAATAATACCACCACCCAAGCAAAAAAATAAATAAAATTCTTAATCAGTGAAACCGTTACAGTGTTTTCTATCGCAGTAAGCGCTTGCGTTCAGTCAATAAAAATCGAATAGGCTAGTTCTTAATTTGTTTGAGAACTGAGAAAGACCATTCCATTAGCTAATAGGCGCGGCATCGTGGCCACATAACCACTTCGGGAGTGCATTATTTCTCTAATAATTTTAACGGCCTGGAGTCACAACCACACATCAAGACATTGTTCAGATGAGTTGTTTCAAGACATTTGACATGTTTACGTCCTGAAATCTTGTGTGTTTAACAACATTTTTACGCACCTCATCCCAAACCTTCCATTGCAAATTCCAAAACGTAATTTTAGAGCTAATAACGGAGGCTTGAGCCATTGATATGCAGGCTAATGCAGTTATTAATGCAATCTAATGCATTTATTAGAGAGAGAGAGAGAGAGAGAGAGAGAGAGAGAGAGAGAGAGAGAGAGATTAAGCACATGTGAATACCATAAGTGAATATCTGCGTCTATGCGTCTCTCAGCAGTGTTCAGCAGCAGCGTCTACTAATAGCGAATCTTTAAGTTGAACTGCTACAAGAACCTCGCTACTGAGAAATGTCATGTAGCTTTTCAGCTGCGAAAATATTTTATTGATAAATTCGCGGGGCAGTGCTGACAAAAAGTTTCTGTCCGCGTCTCCGCATGTGTGCGCGAGTGTGTGTGTGTGTGTGCATCTGTGGGAGAGAACGGGAGAAGGAAAGCCTTTTTCTGTACATAAAAAAGGTGGAAGACATGGAAATTGTTAGTCATTTTTACCCTATTATTTGTTATATTTATTTGCTCAATGTCTTCTGGGGTTTTGGTTCTTTTACTGTTGTAGATACAGTGTTTCCCCTAGGTTTACGGCTATATTTACATTTTTAAGGCATAAAACATTCATTTAATTTATCTTTTAATTAATGAAAATTAAACATTTTATTGGTAAACATTTATATATATATATATATATATAGTATATTTATAATCAAAATCAGTCAGTAGGTTAGTTGTGTATAGGTTTTTACTGCTTTACTGTATAGGTTTTTACTGTTTTACTTCATTGTTGTATGCCTGTATTTATGTAACACCGTGGTCCTGTGAGGCACGACATTTCGTTCCACTGTATGTCCCCACATGCAGCAGAATGACAATAAAGCTCAACTTGACTTGAGATACACGCAGTTTTTGCTTTAAGCAGTTCTCCTCCTTGCCAGTTGTATGTCTGCGTGAAAATAAGCGAAGGTGGCGACCTTCCGCTGTTAGACTAACTAGGAGAGAACGTTTCAGATATCTCTGAGTTTGCTGTATGACTGGTGTGAGAAATTCTCTTTGCATAGCACATAGTAGATGCATTAGTAATGGATGATTCTGGTTTTCTCTCCTGTTTTTCAGAAATATTCATCACAATCTTGCAAGAGTGCTTCAGTACACCTACTGCTGCCTCAAAAATATTCACTGTTTAACAGGTACTTTACAGACTGCAATCAGATATCACTTTAACTTTTCCTCAAACACCATCCAAGCATCTCGACCACATAAAATATATACAAACGTCTTGTCTACAGGGGAACAAATTTTGTAACGAGAAATGGGTTCCGACAGAAGCGCTTGTGCTGAACGGCACAGCAATGCAAAATGAGGTCATGCTAGTAAAAATGTTAAGCAAGTATCATAAATGGTTTTATTTTCTGCTTTCTGTGTTTTAAAGAATTGAGTCCAGTGTAGAGCTTGTTCATTATCCACCCAAATACAGGAAACAGCATCTGATAAAAGCTCAATATGCATGAGTAGCTATGTTTCCATCCAAAGATGCGAATTTAACTTATGCGCAAAACTGGAATATCGCATAAAACATTTGCGAATAAAGCACCGTTTCCATCCAACGAGTCAAAGAGAACAAAATCGTCACTTCCTGATAAACTGGCACTAAATATCTCTAAGAAAACTAGGAGAAACCACTGAATATAATAATTTTCATTTGTAATAAATTACTTGCACTTCAGAGAGAGCAGACGTAACACAATAAATGCGGTCATTGCTTTTAGAGGTGGATGCCTGCTGTTTGGGAACGCAGTCATGTAAGATAGTAATTATACAGAAATACTTTGATGACAGACATTCCTCAGGCATTTCAGAACGACCAAAACAACATATAGATGCTGTGAACGAGATCAATTTATCCCGTCTCATAGCGCAAAGTCACGTAACTTTTTCAATGCACATGGTGGAATTTATTCGGTAAATGTGTTTCCATCATAGTTTATGTGCATTTTTTCTTAACGGATAAAAAGTTTATCCTACTCAGTTGTGCACATACGTTTTTTATGCGCATTTTTGGAATTTATGCGCAACTTGGCGTTTCCATCCAGCGTTTTTTTATGCGATAATCCAAAATGCGCATAAAAATAGGTGGATGGAAACAGCTAGTTAATTGGTCGAAATGTAATGCACGAGGTGGAGGAGTAAACCAGTGCTTCATTAAGGTTTGAGCACATTTGGCAAAATCAAGCTAAATACAATCCTTTCAGGCCCTGTATGTCTTTAACTACAGCCTACTGATAAAAATAACCCCACATCTCCACACAGAAAGTTAACACTGAGTAAAATTGATAGGCAATCTGGAGCAATGATTGGGCGGCCTTGCCTGATCTTTAACTGCTCGCTACAGGGGATGAAAGAAATTGTCTCTCTCACTAAACCAGCCCAGACACAATTTTACAACCAAGGCCATTGCTTCGTTCAGTGATGCAGTGTTCAACAATCAGGGGTCTTCTGTTCTGTGATATATCAGCTAACACAAATGACTCGATTACTGTTTAACAGATAAAAATGTATTCTGTTCACTCAGCCTATTTAGGCATATACCAAAATGTGGTCAATTATGCAGGTGTTTTGTCAGTGCAAACCTGTTATCAGACAACTTTGCCAGTGAAAACCATTTATTTATGGCTTGTACAAAAGTAGATATGACAGAATATTTCCAGGGCTCAACAATAAGGATGTCTGCTGGCTTAGAGTCAGTGTGAAAGCATTTTGGGGCAGTTGTGGAATTGTCACTTGCCCATTTGTTTCAGTTTTACATTGCCACCGAAAATCTTTGATTTGTTGATTTGATAAACTACCAGTCACCATTTTGAAATAATTAAGATTTATTTATGTTTTTGAAAGACCTCTCTTATGCTCACGGAGGCTGCATTTATTTGATCAAAACAACAACAAAAAAGTTATATTGTGAAATATTATTTCATTAATTCAACTGAAAATATTTTTTTGAAATACATTTTAAAATATTATTTATTCCTGTGATGCAAAGCTGAATTTTCAGCAGCCATTGCTTCAGTTTCACATGATCTATCAGAAACCATTCTAATATGCTGATTTGGAGCTCAAGAAACATTTCTTAATATTATTAATGCTGAAAACAGTTTTTGCTGCTATTTTTGTGGAAACTGTGATACACTACCATTCAGAGGTTTGGGGGAAATAAGAAAATAAGAACATACATACATATATGCCTTCTGTTTGGGAACACAGTCATGTAAGATAGTAATTATACAGAAATACTTTGATGACAGACATTCCTCAGGCATTTCAGAACGACCAAAACAACATATAGATGCTGTGAACGAGATCAATTTATCCCGTCTCATAGCGCAAAGTCACGTAACTTTTTCAATGCACATGGTGGAATTTATTCGGTAAATGTGTTTCCATCATAGTTTATGTGCATTTTTTCTTAACGGATAAAAAGTTTATCCTACTCAGTTGTGCACATACGTTTTTTATGCGCATTTTTGGAATTTATGCGCAACTTGGCGTTTCCATCCAGCGTTTTTTTATGCGATAATCCAAAATGCGCATAAAAATAGGTGGATGGAAACAGCTAGTTAATTGGTCGAAATGTAATGCACGAGGTGGAGGAGTAAACCAGTGCTTCATTAAGGTTTGAGCACATTTGGCAAAATCAAGCTAAATACAATCCTTTCAGGCCCTGTATGTCTTTAACTACAGCCTACTGATAAAAATAACCCCACATCTCCACACAGAAAGTTAACACTGAGTAAAATTGATAGGCAATCTGGAGCAATGATTGGGCGGCCTTGCCTGATCTTTAACTGCTCGCTACAGGGGATGAAAGAAATTGTCTCTCTCACTAAACCAGCCCAGACACAATTTTACAACCAAGGCCATTGCTTCGTTCAGTGATGCAGTGTTCAACAATCAGGGGTCTTCTGTTCTGTGATATATCAGCTAACACAAATGACTCGATTACTGTTTAACAGATAAAAATGTATTCTGTTCACTCAGCCTATTTAGGCATATACCAAAATGTGGTCAATTATGCAGGTGTTTTGTCAGTGCAAACCTGTTATCAGACAACTTTGCCAGTGAAAACCATTTATTTATGGCTTGTACAAAAGTAGATATGACAGAATATTTCCAGGGCTCAACAATAAGGATGTCTGCTGGCTTAGAGTCAGTGTGAAAGCATTTTGGGGCAGTTGTGGAATTGTCACTTGCCCATTTGTTTCAGTTTTACATTGCCACCGAAAATCTTTGATTTGTTGATTTGATAAACTACCAGTCACCATTTTGAAATAATTAAGATTTATTTATGTTTTTGAAAGACCTCTCTTATGCTCACGGAGGCTGCATTTATTTGATCAAAACAACAACAAAAAAGTTATATTGTGAAATATTATTTCATTAATTCAACTGAAAATATTTTTTTGAAATACATTTTAAAATATTATTTATTCCTGTGATGCAAAGCTGAATTTTCAGCAGCCATTGCTTCAGTTTCACATGATCTATCAGAAACCATTCTAATATGCTGATTTGGAGCTCAAGAAACATTTCTTAATATTATTAATGCTGAAAACAGTTTTTGCTGCTATTTTTGTGGAAACTGTGATACACTACCATTCAGAGGTTTGGGGGAAATAAGAAAATAAGAACATACATACATATATGCATGCATACATAAATAAATACTTTTATTCAGCAAGGGTGCATTCAATTGGTCAAAAGTGACAGTAAAGACATTTCAAATGTTACACAAGATTACTATTTCAAATAAATGCTGTTTTTTCTTTTCTTTTACTTTCTATTCATCAAAGAATCCTGAAAAAAATTATCACCGTTTCCGCAAAAATATTAAGCAGATCAACCGTTTTCAACATCGATAAAAATAATAATAACCAGTATTAATAAATGAGCACCAATAATAACTGATAGTATTTGAGCAGAAAATAAAATACTGTACATATAGAAAACAATTATTTTAAATTGTAATAATATTTCATATTACTGTTATTGTTACTGTATTTTTGATCAAATAAATCCAACCTGGTATAAGCATAAGAGTTTTTTTAACATAATTATTAAAAATATATATTACAGTTTATTCAAAAAAGTTATCTCATGTGACCTAAAAAAATATATTACACCTATGTCATGTCTGTGTCCTAGAATAAACGCATAGCCTTATTAGCAGATCCACACTGAATCTGCGCCCACAGAATTCTTCAGAAAGCTCCACAGATTTCCACAGAATTAGAACGTCTGTCATTCCCTCATGTGTTGATTTATTAAATGTTTTTGGCTGAATGAATTATGTTTCAGCTACCAATTAGAGTGTAGTTCTCAGCTCCATTTAACATATTTCACCATATTTAAATGCATTCCACAAATTTTTCCCCCAGTCAGAGCAGAAAAAAAAAATAATAATAAAAATTAATTAAATTAAATGCAAAATAAAAACGGGCTCCATATGGGCTTGCTTATTAGTATGCATCCTTCATTGGCATTCAGTATTGGTTAGAACTGAGACGGATCCTCTTAATTCTCTGTAAACATTCAATTAGGGACTCATAGATGGATTTAAGTAGACAAATAGGCTAAATATTAGTAAATTATACTTGGCATATTTGATCAGGCAAGATGGCTTTTTCATCCATAGATCCTCCTTCGCAAATATGTCTTGAGGTCTGTAATCTAACCTGGTTTGCGATTGCCCTCAGCACATGACTGCAATAGGTCCCTGGTGCAATGCAATAATAATTAGGTTTGAATCCTCTGTGCTGTTGTGCTCCTTGGAGGTTGAACCCCATCAGAGCTTGGACAGAAGCACAGAGGACACGTAGACTCCTCGTGTCTCTGAGAACCAGAGGCTCAAATGCTGCTTTACAGGAAATCAATACAAGCAGGGACCCTGCCGGCTGTTCTAGGATCAGTGGGAGAGCAGACAGACAAGCTTTTTTGACTGTTCACTCGTTGAAACTCCAGCTGAAAGAAGAGGAGAAACTAACAGAAAATGCTGTATGCGTTTCCTCCGAGGCTGACTTACATTCTCCAGTAATTGACTTAAGAATGTGCAATATAAAGTTGCTACACAGAAGGAGGGAAGTACAAATTATGTATTAAAGGAATGAGCACAAATGAGTTGTGATTGCTCATTCAGGAAAAAAAAAATGTGGTGAATGCTTGAGTCATAGGCATTTTAATCAAATGTGGTATTAGAACTGGATGGACACTTTTGAAATAAAACATATATCTCAGATTTTGGATACTTTTGGCATAAAATGAAAAATCAATATGCAAACATGAGTGCAGAATGATACAGCCTTCTCCCTTTGATGTTTGCCTGTAAAACCCAGCAGCAAAACCTAATATGCACAGATAATTGCCCTTTGCAAAGCCCTGCCTAAAATGTTACTGACAAGTTGTACCTTAGCAGCTGTTGCCATCCACCTTCGTGGATATGGTGTAATGGAGGCTATGTGTCTATGGAGGCTCTGCAGTTTAAAATGCAATTTTATGAAACTACTGCAAAATGTTGTCAGGTTACTTATATAGTGAAACTGGGTATCTAGAAAATAGGGAAGATTCATTTTTTGTTTTTATTATTTGTTCATTTATAAATTAATTTATTTATTTTTAACAAATCTTTAAATATATTTTGAGAAATGTATGCTGTTGTTAAACCATCTGTCATCCCTCATTTTTTCAAATATACCTGTATAACATCAACAGAAAACTCACATTTAGGTAAATTAAAGGTTCTAACTTAATATTATGGCAATAGAAACAAAAGAGATCACAGTATCATAGTGAATGCATTGTAGAAGCATTAAGAACAGTTCTGTTCATGTTTTTTTAACGAACACTAATTTTTAATGAGCACATTTTAATGAAAATCACGCTGTACATGGCATTTGTCAGTTCAGTTCAATGGGATTTTCTCTAAAGCTTGTCTCAGTTAGCAACAATAACTAAGGGGGCGGAGCTTCAGACTGATCAATTGCATTGCAGCACATTCATTGTTGAAGTTGCAATGAAAAAGTAGTAGCGATAGATCCATTGTTCTGTATTGTGACCAGTGGCGGAGCTAGAGTTTTATACAGTAGGTGACCAATGCTAATTCAGGAGGTCCATAGACCATGACAGAAAATCAGTGTATAGGCTAACTCCAACCTGGCATTACAAAAAAACATGAATAAATCCTACAATTACTGATTACTTCACATTACCCCACATTAGCTATACAGTCCTACCGTAACTTCAAATGTTAGTCTATTGGAACTTATTTCTCGTATATATATCATAATTAACCAGAGGTTGTAGCAAAATATCTAACATTATCTTATAGCCTACAGTGAATTTTGTAAATGTTGTTCAGGAAACCTAAAACTTCAATTTACTTCAAACAGGGCTGCCTTTTTTCATGCCTTGAGTGATTACATGAGACACTATACATTCAGTAAGTTGTAGTGTATCTTTCAACATGCCCTCAGATGTTCATTCATGTTTATTTCATGCTAATTAGAACGCACTCCTGCTTCGCTTGAACTGAGGCAAAGCGGGAGCGCATGTGAACCATCACACCACTAAAGAGCACCACAATGGTACTATTTACCTATTGAAATTCTTAATAAAACTAACAGAATTTGAACGCTGAGACGTAGTTTCCAATTATCAAAAGTAAACTGCTCTGTCAGCACACTGTCTGTGTCCTCTTTGCTCTGCAATGTTTTTCGCTCCGTAATAAAATGAACGTGTGGCATGACAGCGCACACGTGAGAGTTAGCAGAGGCTGGAAGCTACACCAGATGAGATAAAGCGTGATGTGGCACACCAGATGTGTCGCATCCTTGAGTTTGAGGCTAAAATAAATGCTTCTTTCAGTACAATTAAACAAAGAAAATGAAATTGTAGCATGTTAAATTTTAGAGTGGCACCCGAGGTGGCCAATCAGTTGTCAGGGGCCACCCTGGACACCCCTCTGGCTCTGCCACTGATTGTGACGTATATCAGACTGTAACGGATTATTAAAAAAGGAAGAAAAATTCGGGGACTTGGTTATATTAATCAGTTGTTGATTTGATTTTGAAATGTGGGCCTTGCACTCAAAAATGAATGTGCACTCACAGTCAATTGTGGAGGGCTGGGGTTTAAGCAGACTAAATGATTGAAGTCCGAGTTAAGATCGAGTTATGGTATGATGAATGACAGCTGATGAATGCACAGATGAACAATAATAAGACACAATAAGGTAAATAACATGCATTTAGAAAATCAAGAGTGTGAATTTTCATTTCATGCTGACTTTAAAGGGGCTGTATGTAAGAATTTTTGTCACTGTGTGAGCAACTTGTTACAAAACTTAAACTAATGAGACCTTCCCCGACCTTGGTTGTCTGTGAAAGCCTGTAGATTTTTATGTGAAAGACTCCAGATGTTTTTACCGGGGAAATCAAAAGGATGTGACATTTACTCACGCTCCTGAGAGCCTCTCTTCCATGACACATGAAACGAATGCTTATACAATGTTCAGGTTAATGCTGAAAGAGTTATTCTTATATCGGTATGTCATGCAAAAAGGGATTAATTTAAACTACAGTCTCATATATAGTGCTTAATTTCAAATATACTAATAATAATAATTTGCCAACATGATGCCGGTCTTAACTGCTTTTGTCACTGCTGTCATTGTTGTTGCATGTTTATTTTATTGAGAGGAAAGCGCACAACACATATTTACATCTTCATCTAAAAGTCGCTCTCAGCAGCGTGGGCGGCGTCTGAATGTTCATTAACAGCATATCGCTGCAAATGTTTTTCCAACTTCTTTTTTATTCAAAGCAGAGAATGAAAAAGAAATTTGCTGTGAGTATATCAGGCTATTGATATGTTATTTGAAAATAACAAGGGTTTCTGAGTTCTACATACAGCCCCTTTAAGGATCATGTAAGCCTAAAACTTGCAACACCTTGCTTGAGATACACCCTTTTTTCATACTTGGTTTCTATCAAATAACATTGTCAGTGAAGAAACAAATAGGCTATGCCATCAAATGTAAATTGATATAAAAACAATGAACAAACAGGGAAAAGACGATTCACTGTAGAATATAAGGCTTCAATGATAAGACCACACTGTCAGTTACACAAAATAACTCTCATCATGCAGAGACTGTGTGCGATCATTAGCTGTTTTCTGCTTCTCTCTCAGTCATTCAAATATACAGAATTCCTTTTTTTTTTCTCCTTGGTGAAGATGGGTGGACACCGTCTGCCTCCTTGTATCCAGCATGGATCCATTTTTTATTTGATGTGCTAGAAGCTGCTGACAGTCCCCATATCTTCAGATAAAGTAGGAGGATTATTTTTAATTTGAAGCTGCTGACAGTCCCCATATCTTCAGATAAAGTAGGAGGATTATTAATGTATGACTTCAATGACTTCAATTTCTCATCTGCCAATCAAGCAGCCTCCTTTTGTGGCAGCCCAACACAAATGGCTGCACGAATGGCATTTACAGAATCCCATTATGTCAGTCTGGAAAATAACGAACATTGGAGAAGACTTTTGAATCAATGGCTGGTAATTATTTTTATCTGGCCAAATAAGTCCATAGAAGTAACCTAACTGAGGATAACACTGCCTATTAATCTGAGGGGTGGGGTGTGTGTGTGTGTG
>NW_015557067.1:29141-29569 GCF_001515605.1 Sinocyclocheilus anshuiensis
ACTACAACTGTTATTGCATTGATCAGCTTCAATGCAGGATGAGCTTTACAATAATATAAAATTAGTTGGCCTAGATATTTACTTTCATCCTCAACCTCAACACAAGATGAGCAGCTAGATTATTTATTTGATGCAATATGGGACTTTGCTATTTGGAACTATATTTAATTATACCCTTTCCATCTCTTCTCTAATAATGTGGGAATAGCACTTCTAGAAGTGTGAGAATTTTTCATTCGTTTAATTCCCTGCTGACTGAAAATTAAGTTTATAAAGATGGAATACAATTTTTCTTCACTAACTGAAAGGTTCTCATATATTTAATTGATGAAAGTAGTATCCTATTCAGCCTACAACAGGGATCTCCAAACTCGGTCCTGGAGGGCCGGTGTCCTGCAGAGTTTAGCTCCAACCCTAATTAAACACAC
>NW_015557067.1:29677-51518 GCF_001515605.1 Sinocyclocheilus anshuiensis
GTATCCAGCATGGATCCATTTTTAATTTGATGTGCTAGGAGCTGCTGACAGTCCCCATATCTTCAGATAAAGTAGGAGGATTATTAATGTATGACTTCAATATAATGATTTTCTCATCTGCCAATCAAGCAGCCTCCTTTTGTGGCAGCCCAACACAAATGGCTGCACGAATGGCATTTACAGAATCCCATTATGTCAGTCTGGAAAATAACGAACATTGGAGAAGACTTTTGAATCAATGGCTGGTAATTATTTTTATCTGGCCAAATAAGTCCATAGAAGTAACCTAACTGAGGATAACACTGCCTATTAATCTGAGGGGTGGGGTGTGTGCAGAGTTTAGCTCCAACCCTAATTAAACACACCTGCACCAGCTAATTAAGGTCTTACTAGGTATGCTAGAAACTTCCAGGCAGATGTGTTGAGGCAAGTTGGAGCTAAACTCTGCAGGACACCAGCCCTCCAGGGCTGAGTTTGGAGACCCCTGGCCTACAACTTTAGGTCCTTCATGCACGATCGCATCTCAGAGGATGCTTAGGCTCTCAGACTCAAGAGGCACGTCCACAGTCCACTCTCACAGACAGTCTGATTCATATAGCACACAAATCTGGAAAGCACCTTCTCCATCTGGCTAACTCTAATCTGATTGGCCGGCTCGATGCAACTTCATTGAGTAAGGCCTCATAGGTTATTTTATCAGTCCACCTGGAAAACACCTTGTGTTTACAAGGTACCAAACTGATAAAATAAACACCTTTCTAGATTTGTGAAGGTTTGCCAGGCTAGTATCATTTGAGACTTGAATTTTGAAATGATTGTTTTTTTTTTCTGTTGTTTTGATATAATGTATTTCAGATAAATTCACCCATAAACAGTACATAAAAAAGCAAGACTAAAATTGTGGTTAGTTGCTTTATATTTCAGTTTGACTGTCTCTTCCAGTCAAAGTGTGTGGTGCTTGGCCAGAGTAAATGGCAAAATGTCTTGCAGGACAAGATTATGGACCACTAAACATTTTAGGTGAGTTTGATTTAAGATGATTATATTAATGTTACAGTATGGAAGCCTGTTTTGGCTCAGAAATTAAACAAACAAAAAAATTCTACTAATTTCTGCTTTTTTATTAGTTTTTTTTTTCTCATTATTGCGTTATTCCCTCAATTTTTACATTATACTGTATCTCACAGTGTATATCCTGCAGTGACTTTATATCTTACAATAGCACATTTTTGCATAATTGTAAGTTGCTACTCTATTAATTTCACAATTGACTTTATTTCTCATAATTGCTTTTTTCCTCAGAGTTTCCTCTTTATATCTCGCAAAGTGACAATTTTTGCAATTGCAAGTAACAAAATACATAATTGTGAATATATTTCTTGAAATTGCTTTATATCTCACAATTGTGGCTTTATTTTGCATTATTGCTACAGTGCATCTTTAGGCTATATCTCGTAAAGTCTTGCAATTGTGAATAACATATTCCGTAATTGTGACTATTTGCGACTATTGCATTATATCTCACAATTGTGACTCACAGTTTTACTTTCTTATTTTTAACTTTATCTCACAATTACCTGTATCTACAGAAGCCTGTAGGAAAACTTTCAAAGGCACCTTTGTGTGCAACCTTTGACATGGTGATATTTACTGGGGTATATCAGTCTATTAAGTGTAGTTCTACTCTGTGAAGCAAACAGTTTTTTTTTACACTCAGTGATGTGCCTCAAATTCTCTTGTCAAGAAGACAAACATGTTATTCACAAAACACAACTCATCCTTTCAGTTAGACTTCATTCAGCTGACAAAATTACATTTTGAGTTGAAGGCACACACCTTGTTCCAACAAGACAGAATGGCTCGAGATGGAGCTCAGCTTTAGATGTGTCAGAAATATAGTTTTATATAGCAAAATGTCAAGACGGGACTTTGATTTTGTGGGAAACATTAACAGCATAGTAATCCTTGAAGAAATATACGTTCTTTAAAAGCAACTACATTATGTAACTGAATTGGCTATGTGTGTTTTAGGTCAAGGTGTGTATTACGAGGTTCTGTAATTAGCTAAATTTGCAGCGTTAGCCTCTGGGCTGAAAACAGGTAGCCTTATTAATGGTAAATAGAGGTACTCATTAACCCGGGCAGTGACACTGACGGTAACATCATCTAATTACAGCTGCTGCGCATCCCGTTGGGGCAACCATGTGCGGAGTGCTGAGGAAAAGGTCTAAGTCATTATTAGCTTTTTCACGCACCTCGCTCAGTGTTCTAGTTTAGTGACGAGTGCAACAAACTTTATTGAAAAACCTGGTATCTTTTTATTTAAGCCAGTATACATTTAGGACTTCCTTTTCCAGTGCTAAATAACTGCTAATTAAAAGTGCTTTTTGTTCATACTTAGTCATACTAACAAAATGAGTCAGCTGTGGATGTTGAGAGCCAATCACATAGCACCAAGGATGATGTAAACATCAACAGTGCTATCACGGCGGAGCCCTTATAGATCAGTGGGAAACAGACCTCTGTTCTACAATTGACTGTCTTCTGAGTCCGTAGATTAAATCACTGTCTTGTCTTGCAGTTGGGCCTTTCCATTACAAAAGACAAAGGGAGGCGGCTTCTTTACAATGACGTGCCAGACTTGTGCTGCACACTCATTTTGTTTTGGCTCTGACTGCCGTGGAATACTAATGCACCCGCAGTTATCTGAACTCGGATTATATATAGCCACGCCACAAAGTGTGAAGCCTTAAAACAGGTTTTTAATATTATTGATTCTAGCACGGTTTCAGTTAACTTAGGATAAATAAAAGAATAATTCCAAGAAATAATTTGAATAATAACACCAAGTAATGATTTTTAATTCAGAAAAAAAAAGAAGAAGAAAAAAAAAAAAGATGTCTAAATTAAGGCTGGTTTCCATACAAGACAATTGTACAATAATTGTAACTGATTATTGTTGAAATTTGATTATTATTGTTAAATAAAAAGATGCCTAAATTTAGGCTGGTCTCCATACAAGACAATTGTATGAAAATTGTAACTGATTAATGTTGAAATTTGATGAATGATTATAATTGTTATTGTTAAAAAAAAGATTCATAATGACTAAATTTAAGCTCGTATCTATGCAAAACAACTGTAAAACAGTTTGATTATGGCCATTATTCACTCATTCTGTGTACTTAAATATTCACAATGCCTACATTTAGGCTAGTTGTCATGCAAGGCAATTGTTAAAAATTGTAACTAACTATTGTTGAAAATTGATTATTGTTATTTATTCTAGCATGATTAAAATAACTCAGGATAATATAACAACTCAACGCAATAATAACTCCAAACTATCAACATTAGTTTAATTCTGTCAATTTTTTGAAAGTTTCACTCATTTTGTGAACCTTAAATAAAAATATTCATAATGCCTATATTTAAGCTGGTCTCCATCTCTATAAAAAAAAAAAACACAGTAGACCCAAGACTGCATTAAGTTTTCTTCAAATGCTGAAGTTTTAAATTTCTCAGCATGAGAGACATTTTACAAGCCTTCAGAAACGCCATGCATAGAACCACATTAAACCATTTTTTACAGAAAGGCTCCCATGAGAGAACGATTTCCCACCAGGCTTTGAAATTTCACAAGCAACTCACTTGTTGAATAGCATCTCACTTGCTTAACCTGTCTCCAAAAATATGTTTGTACAGTATATCGCCTAAAGCCTTTCTCCTCCTCCTTATTCACGTATTTCAAAGTTACGTATTCCTACATGGTTATTTTCAGAGCTTGCCCTATACACACTTTTATGACTTTGAGCTATGGTCCTTTCTGCTGAGTGTGAAACTTAATTTGTGAGTGAATCTATCTAGTCCATTGCACTCTTTGACAAAGAAGTGAGAGCCGTTTTTTAAATTTTCTGTAGATTTTTTTGTGCCAACCCCCCCAGTTGGTAGTACATGTACCATAATGTTGATTACCACAAAAATGTATTTATACTTGTCCCTCCTTTCCTTTAAAACTTAAAAAAAGTAATAATGAATCACTTCAAATGGTAGTGAATGGGGCCAATCTGTAAATGTCAGAATACTTAAATAGTGTAGCCACAAGATGTTAACACATGTTTAAAAAATCACTTACTTACTGTTTCTGTGTAAAGTTATGTCCAATTATGCAACTTTATATAATAGATTTATATTTATAAATTATACATCATTTTAATGCCTAAAATTACAGTAAAAATGACAATATAATAATACACAAGTTAAAATAATACACAAGCTAAAAGTTTTAACAGAAGAATACGAAATAATTTTTAGTCTATTGATCCCAGAAGAAAAAAAAAATCAGCTTTCAACATCTCCATTCTCTCACAGATCTCCATCATACAGGTCTCTCTCTCTCTTTTTGATATATTGGCATTAGGCCCAGGCAATAAGAAAATACCCTCATAGACCTACATGATTTATTGAGAAAGAAAAAACACATCAGCTCCAGCTTGAAGCGAAATGATGGCCGCTCACTCTGCCTGCTAAATAGGGCCCCCAGTATGCTGTGGAAATAAAGGAATTCCTCACTTCTAAACAGCTGGCAGGTAATAAATAACACCTTGTGTTCTGTGACCACCGTAAGGTATGTGAGTTTGGTCGCTGTTATAATCCAGCGACAAGAGCAGATGAAGGGTGACTGTGTTTATGTGTGTGTGTAGAGGAAGACTGCACTCTGGCCCTTCTGTTGTAATGCATGGAAGTTAGAGGAAAGTCACATATTCCGTGGAGAAAGACTGTGCTAGGCCATCATCTGGACCGGCTGATTGTCTGTTCAACTAGCGTTCTGTATTAACATTCAGGAGGTGGTTAAGTTTTAAATGGGTAAGTTTTTAGGAGACGCAGAGTTTCATGGATTCTTGGCAAGCAGTGCTTGAGCTGCGGTGCCGTCATTGAAGCCGAACATAGAAGCAGACAATAACAGCACAACACTGCGGTCACATTTAGAAGAGCTGTGCCTGCAAACCCTTCATCTGACGAAATTTGCAATGTAGCGCAAATCTCAAATGTCTTATTGCTTTAAAAATGGTTACTATATATAATAAAAATGATATGTAATAAAATATATGTAAAACTCTGTTCATCATATTAAGGAATCCTGTTTCTTCAGAAGACTTCCTATGGACTTCTTTTACTTTCTCTTAATGAACTTTTCAAAGCATCAGTGTTTTGGTGGAATGGACTTTCAACGGAGGGACAGAAATCTCCCAGGTTTCATTCAAATATCTTTGTTTCGAAGATTAACAAATTGATTTGGAACGACATGATGGTGAATTAATGATGACAGAATTTTCATTTTTGGGTTAACTCTGCCATTAAGGACACAAATTATCATCAGTGCATTAAGTATTTAAGTCATTAAAGGGATAGTTCAGCCAGAAAATTAAAATTTCTCATCATTTGCTCTTCCTCTGTCATTTTAAATGTGTATGACTTTGTCTTTTTCTGTGGGAAACAAAGGAAGCTACTGTGTTTGAAGAATTGTGAACTGTTTTTGTTCATACAGTGAAAGTCAGTTGGGACATTTTTTTGAGACATTGTTCAGTAATATCTTTTTTGTCTTCTATAGAGGAAAGAAAGTAATACAGGTTCTTCATAATCCATCATCAGTTGGTAATTAAAATGTCTTAATTGAAATCTGCCTCAATTAATTAACACTTGCTAAATATAATAGTCTTTCTTTTTATTTGTTGGTTTGTGTCTTGCTGAGACACTCTCACTCTTTGTTGAGGCTTAATTCTCTCTCATTCTCTCCCCACAGATGCTTGTTTAAAGAGACATGCTGAGTCTCCCACATCAGCATTTTACCTCCTGGAATCGCAGCCAATTTGTTGATTTAAGTCACACACTGAGTGGAGATTGATGGCTCTGGAACTGCAGGACTCCTTATCGATTGATCACACAGCCTGTAGATATGTGCTCTACCGAATCGTTCATCATTGTAAAGTGTGTCCATAAACACCCAATGAAAGTGCTTAAGTCTATGTAAGATTGCGCCAAATGATCTGGTGAAAATTGCTATGCTAATGGGCCATGCAGATATTTGGGGCAATATTTTAGTGGATTGCCATCATAGCTCAAATCTTTCTTTTTCCTGTATCTTTTTGGGAAAATGTTGTTGCTGAGATGTCAGTATTTCGTAAGAGAAGCATGGAAAGCTAAGTGTAAGAGAGCATTACATATCCTTAATTTTTCAAAACAATCACCATGTGTTGGTGGATCATTCTGCTGTAAATACATCAGTTTTGTCCATGTGCTGTTTCCATGTATTAAAGGGAGCTGGCATGTCACTGAGTCTCTGTACTTTGCATATGTGTTGTGTGATTACAGTGGTGGAAGCAGCCAGTCATCCATGAAGACAGCAGCGGCTCACAGATTTGCTGCACAGCTCTGGGGCAATGGCATTACACAACACGTTGGCAGGAAAAGCTTCGTGCACACGAGAGACTGTGGCCCTGGAAGCTCTGGAAGAGACCAGAAAAACTGTCAAACAGCTGGCTCTAGGTAGGAGGACTGTGGGTTTTTTTTTTTTAGTTTATCTTTAATTTTTGAATTGTAAACAAAAATCACACTGTAAAACCGTGGCAAGCATGAACAAGTGCCATAGCAACTACTCACTTTTTCAGTGACCCAGGTGAATTTCCCATTTCCCATAAAGAGTTTTAAGCCTTGAACCAAAGCAAACAGCTCCAAGATGAATTACAGGATTTCATCCTAAATATAAAATAAAATAAAATAAATAAGAAAAAGAATGATGACAGTACAGTGTATATAATAAAAAAGGTTACATAGAGATCCTCAAACCAACTGAAGAGGAGATGCAACCCAAAATCTAAAATTCATCTCAGTTGGAGATGTCTGATGAAGGCTGAATGAAAATGGCTGAAATGTTATTTGTTTTAAACTAATTAAGTTAAAAAAATATATGTGTTCTTCTATAGTGAGAGTTGCACCTTTTCTTCAGTTCAGTATATATAATTGTGCAGTTTTAACTGACTGCATGAATGACTATGCATCATTAACAAAGTACTGTAGGCCTACATTATATATACTGTACAGTAGACTATTGAGTATAATATATAATATGTGACTCTGGACCACAAAACCAGTCTTAAGTCGCTGGGGTATATTTGTAGCAATAGCCAGAAATACATTGTATGGGTCAAAATTATCGATTTTTCTTTTATGCCAAAAATCATTAGGATATTAAGTAAAGATCATGTTTCATGAAGATATTTTGTAATTTCCTACTGTAAATATATTAAAACTTAATTTTCGATTAGATATATGCATTGCTAAGAACTTCATTTGGACAAGTTTAAAAGCGATTTTCTCAATATTTTGATTTTTTTGCACCCTCAGATTCCAGATTTTCAAATAGTTGTATCTCGGCCAAATATTGTCCGATCCTAACAAACCATACATCAATGGAATGCTTATCTCAATTTCGAAAAAATTGACACTTAAGACTGGTTTTGTGGTCCAGGGTCACATATGTATTACAAAGCATTCAAATATACGCAAAGGAGTATTTTATTTTTCAAATATACACAAAATATGCACAAATCGGACAGCTCCAAGATCCGTAACATTACAATACTATCAACAAGTAATTTGAAAATCAAAGAAACAAGTAAATGATTCCGGATACGATCAGAAGTGATGATGCAATATAAAACTGTTGGCTGTAAGTATAAACATTCTTGAAGCAAACTTTTGCCTGAATGAATATTAGATTCACTGTTTTGAGCATTTAATTTGAGAATGCCAGTACAGAATGACGCGTGCGATAAGAGTCAACAGTCACTAGGGCGTGCAGCAGTAGCAGCTACTGCCTCCCCCGGGTCCTATAATGCCTGTCCAGTAAGGCGTTTTATTTACTTAGGGGGTGCTGTTGGCCTACTTGTAGTAAAACTAAAGTAAAATACACAAATAACATTAAGATTGTGTTTCTGATTAAATAAAGCAGTAATTGATGTCATAAAATCACGAGTATGGTTTGATTTAAAGGTCAGAAGGTATAGCTTACATGAATAAAAATCACAAACAAGACACTTGTAAATTAAAAAAAATATATATATATACAGATTTATTCATTAATGTGTAATATGTTTTTTTTTTTTCCAAATGGATCATGAAAACTTAAATACAAGGAGCTCTAAAAGATTTTCAGAATTTGTACAACTCTTTTGCTTTAGACCATCTACAAATGTTAAATATTCAAATAAAATGTTAAGGATTGCTTTATAGTTGCTTTATAGTTATTTTCAAAGCTTTCAATGTACTCTTATTATAAAATAACTTAATTACTTCGTTTTTTTTATTCTAGCATGCAAGTTTTTGTTAAAAACTAACCAAAATTAAAGATAATTTGTTTATAATCTCTGCACAGAAGAGACCGTCTCGGTTACGTATGTAACTCACCTTCCCTGAAGGAAGGAACGGAGACGTCACGTCGGTGAACGACGAATTGGGATCTCGCTTAGAGAGACCAATCCACTTCGAGTGTAAACTAAACGAGCCAATGCACATTGGCATTCTACAAATGTTAAATATTCAAATAAAATGTTAAGGATTGCTTTATAGTTGCTTTATAGTTATTTTCAAAGCTTTCAATGTACTCTTATTATAAAAGAATTTCATTGTTTATTTAATTCTCAAAAGTAAGTTTTTGTTAAAAACTAACCAAAATGAAAAAAATATATATTTGTTTATAATCTCTGTACAGGAGAGACTTGGTGTTGTTTCCAAACAAAAGGAAATATATCGGTATCGGCATCGGCTATTGACCAAAATGAGTTGAAAAATATTGGCATATCGGATATCGGCAAAAATCCAATATCGTGCATCCCTAATAACAATAAATATAAAAATATAGCCCTAATAAGTTAATGTAATAATAATAATATACAAATAGTAAATTAAATGTTTAATGTTAATACAAATTTTTCATCCATCTCTGATAATCCCGGGTTGCTATGGTCACGCAGGTTTATTTACGCAATAAACTCATTGCCACGAGAAAAATATGTTGTTCCCTCAACATAAGAATTCGTGGCCACGAGAAATGGATGTCGTTCCCTCAACATAGCATCTCGAGGCCACGACATAATATCACGTTCCCTCGAGTTAATATGACGTTCCCTCAAATTAATATATCGTGGCCACAACATATTATCACGTTTCCATGAGTTATTATGTCGTGGCCACGAAAAAAAAAACTAAGTGAACTGAACATGTCAGCTCCCGGGCTCTGTACTTATTACTAAATAATCAAATATATACAAAGTTTTTGTTGAGCATGGAGGACTAGGAGTGCCATTTAAAAATAAAAGGAAGAAATGTTTTAAATATCCTAAAGAAATATCCTTTCAAACTTTTTATTGAAAGTTCATTGGTTGCTCTCATCATGCATGAACTGTCCAATGCCATTATTTTTAACTCAACTGCTAAATGGATGATTTAAAATGAAATAAATAAATACATAACAATTATAAAAGTTGCAAAAAATGCATTTTAAAAAGTAGTTGTTCATGTATTTCAATTCATTATTTTGTTACATTTAACTTTGTAAACATTAATTAAATCATTTTAAATGTCTCTTTGTTAATTAAAAAAAAAAAACTTTACTTAAAATTGTAACCATGAATTAAATAAACCATTTTAGCCTATGTATATTTGTGCCAATTTGAAAAAAAGAGTAATGTATGTATTTACTAAAAAAAATTCTCATTGATTAATTCAACAGTTTTAACTATCTATTTGTCAATTTGAAGAAAAATGTATTTAATGTATCTGCTTACTTTTTTATTTTTAAATAAAAAAAAGATAATTGAGTCCTGTGAGTGTGGAGAGACAGATTCAATTATATTTTTCACATTTTTTATGCAAATGGGGTATTGACAAATAATTTGAAACCAAATCATTTGTGGTTGTGAGTAACATTTCTTTCTTAGCATCTCATTTTTGGATGTATATATGAATATGTGACTGTATGAATAAACACAGAATACATTATCACAACACATGAGACAATGCTGTCAGTAATTGAACTGACTCTATCGGATAGCGAGGAGATTTTATTTTGGTTGCGCTCTAAACCCTCTCTTGTCATAAATGTCACTTGAGAAATTGTGAGGAGCCATAAATATGCAATTACATGTGCCTCGCTGCATAAGAAGAGCCAGAGTTGCAGATGCTGCATTTGTGACCATATTAATATGCACCTGTCTGGCTTTCTCAAAAGGCAAGCATTGTTTAAGCACAGCAGGGAGACTTGAGAGAAAGCAGCTCCTCATTCATATTCATATCTCTCTCTTTCTCCCTCAAACACATTTAGCACCGTTGACTTGCAGGCAGAGTTGTACTCGTGTATTCTGGACAGCCGGCTGCATTTGTTCTTTCTGTCCTCATAAGCAAATAAAACTTCACTCTTCATTTTGTTTTTCATGAAGCTCTTTTTTTTTTGTATATTAGTAATAATACAAATAAAAGTAATTAATTAATTAATAAAATGTATTTATTTATTTATTTATGGAGCTTCATGAAAAACAAAATGAAGAGTCAAGCTTCGTAATTATGCTCATAATAAATGACACTGACTAAACATTTTTATCACTTTTTAATAACTTTCATTAATAAATAATTAACAAACATTATATAATGCTTAACGGAGCATCAGTTAATATATTCACATAGCTAGAAACATGAGATAATGTGCTTGTTAATGTTTACTATACTTATTAAACATTAATTATCTGTTGCATAATTGGACATCATTAGGTAATGTAAATTACAATGCTTACAAATGTCATTAAACTTTTAATACATATGATCATGCACATCTTGAAAATCTACAAATGATTTTGACAGATATTATACAATGATTAAAAGCTTTTGTAAATGTACAACGCTTCTGCTGCTATTGAGGTGCGATACGGGTAAGGTTAGGCTCAGGTTTGGTGGTACGGGTAGGTTTAAGGGTTGGGTAAGGGGTCAGAAATGTAGAGTTATATCCTCTTGAGACCCGGCAAAACATTTTAGGAAAAAAATAGTTTTTTTTTTCATGTCATTACATTGTTTAGAGCAGGGGTGCAGGGGTCCTGGAGGGCCGGTGCCCTGCAGAGTTTAGCTCCAACTTGCCTCAACACACCTGCCGAGAAGTTTCTAGTATGCCTAGTAAGAGCTTGATTAGCTGGTTCAGGTGTGTTTAACTGGGCTTGGATCTAAACTCTGCAGGACATCGGCCCTCCAGGACCGAGTTTGGGCACCCCTGGTTTAGAGCATTAAAAAAAAATAAAAAATTATATTTCATTCATAAGTTATGCTACGTCCTTGGTAGAGGACATCGGGACTCAATAAAAAAAAAAAAATAAATAAATAAAAATAAATAAAATGACATGAATGAATGAACATGCATAGGCAAAAACAATTGATTTTTTTTTAAATCACCAATACATTTTTAGTTTTCAGGATTTTTTTTATAAAAAAAAATAAATAAATAAATAAAAATAAATAAAATGACATGAATGAATGAACATGCATAGGCAAAAACAATTGATTTTTTTTTAAATCACCAATACATTTTTAGTTTTCAGGATTTTTGTTTACCAAACTTTGTATAAAGAAAATTCTCAAATTTTGTTATAACAGAATGATTTGATATACAATTTTTCTTTATGCAAAATGTGTGTAAAATGGTCATAAACAGGTTTTCTCATTATATATAATGTATCTATAAACTAAATCTAATTTGCATATTAATGTGTTCTTGGGGCAACATGTAATGAAAAAAGAAGTGTAATAATGGGAGTAATAATTGACAAGATTTTCATAATAATATATAATATTTCATAGGAATATTGAAATATAATTTCCCTATTCATTTGTTGTGTCTCCCAAAATGCGTAATAAACATGCTTTTAGTCCCAGTGTCCTCATATGAGGACATGTATGAAATCAACGTCCTGTTTCGTAACAGAAAGTCATATTTTGATTTGAAACCCCATAACATTTTCCTGAAATGTTGATTTATGACACACAGTTTAAAAATTAGTCCGATTTAAATGATAATGACAAAATATTATCATATTTCCATAAGAGTGTCACTAAATTAATATCGGACATTTTTGAAGACCAAGGAGAGGGAGTGGTCATGGTGAAACATCCAAACATTTGGTATCTCTGAAAAGCCCTGCATGTGCTCTGTACAGGAGATCCAAACTGTGGCATGTATAGTCTCAGAGAAATTCACTAAAATATAATGTCCTCATATGAGGATGCAGGGTCTCAGGAGGATATTACATTGTTTTGATAAATGAACAAGTATTTTCTTGAAATAAAAATGATTTGATTTCTCCTGCTGATGTATGATTCAAGGAATACCCTGTGTAGTGATATAGTATACTAATATAAGTGTTGAGGCAATAAAAACATGTTTTGCACCCAAATTACATTTGCCTTTAAGAAGCATTTTCATAAATTTAACTAACCACCCTGTACACAAACGTTGTTACAGCAGCTAAAAGTCCAATGCCCATAAAGGTACTGAATGATTAGTAAACGTTTATAAACATTTACAGATTATAAATAGTTTCCACTTTAGATTGGGTACTGCAAAAACATGAACAAATAGTCAATAAATTATTTGTTAAGACGTGAAAACAATAGAAGTCTACACAACAAACGAAGAACAAATAAATTAGCTTTACAGACTGTGATTATGAGTTAATGAATAATATGATAACATGGATAGTTCAGTGAATAGTAAAGAGCTTAAAATTAAGCTTTTTTTCCACAACATTTGTAAATGTAAATAAGAGCATTAGGCAATATGTGAACTGAAGTTTAATGGCATTTGTTAGCATTCAAAAGTACATTAACATATGATTTGTCTTCATTGTTTAATTTCTGTTTAAATTAGTCTATTTGTAGATTTTATTAAAGTGTAATGACATTTGTAAGCATTAATTAAAGATCAGTTAAGCATTATATAAGGTTTGTTAATGATTTATTAATGAAGCTTTTAATCACTGTAAACCATCTTTCAAAATCATTTGAAGATTTTTAAAAAGTGCAGGATTTTATGAATTGAAAGTTTAATGACATTTGTAAGCATTTTAATTTACATTAAACAATGATCTGTTAATCATTAGGTAATTATCTAGGTAATCACATCTCATATTTCTAGCAAATATTTATTAACTAATAATCTGTTAACAAACATTATATAATGCTTAATGATTTAAGAATGAAAGTTATAAAGTGTTACCTTGTTGTGATATTTCCAACTTTCAAATACAGAGTAAACCCTTTTATGCATCTATTTGTATTCAATGCAGCTATTAAGAATGGAAAGTTGTATCAAAAACAGAAACATGTAAAGAAGCCGTCCAAACAAAATGTTATTAAAACTGTCATGACAAGCCTTTTTTTAAATTATAAATAGCCATCTCAAGAATCACACACCAAGAGAAATGTTCTTGATTAAGTCCTGCTTCATCAACTTGTTTGCATGACTGTTAGATTGCGTTTCGAGCAGTCGGCAGTGAAAGCTCTTTGAGAGGGGGAGAAAAAAACTGTTTTGAAAGCTGGGTGTATATTGTCTTTTCTCATCATGTTTCTGTAATAGTCAGACTACTGAATTTCCATCAGCACTGAAGTAAGACATGCCATTTTGAGACAAATTATTTTGTGATTTTTAGCTGAGGAATTCTTGTGCCATTCTCTGATGTGTTAACACAAAGAAATTCTCTGGTTTGCTCAGACTAATGAGGCTGCTTCTCGACCCCAAACTTTTTCTTTCTCATCATTTTGTCTCACTGATCTACCGTGAAAGGCTGAAAATTTCACACAAAACTCTCTCAGGTTCATCTCTCATAATTTCACTCAGTATGTCTTCCTTCTCATTGTACTTCATTTTTCTGCCTGGGATTTTATGAAGAGCCGCATAAAGGCCCTGACCTCATTTTTCAGTAGAATTTGCTGATGATAGTTCATCTAAACCCTGCCTTAAGGTAAAGGTAGATATACAATAAAACTTTAGGTGACCACAGAAACAAAACTGTCTGTCTGACATTAAAGTTGGCACGAAATGAAAGTCACTCTATTTTCTAAATGCATATTATAGATCTTCTTGTGAACAATTTATCTGTGCAAATGTTTCGTTTATTTTTTATTCATATTTATTTGGATCTCATAATGTTTTATCAAAATGTCATAGCTGAATCTTCTAGTGAAAAAGGCAGTCTCTAGTGATGTATGCAGGTCTTAAACCCAACCCTGTAAGCTCATGTTCATCTGCCTCCATTTTTGAATGCAAATGCCCACATCTTAAAGCTGGAGTATGCAGTCTCTGCACTATTAGTGTTGCCTAGCGGAACTACAAAATATTTTCAAACAACCTTTGAAAACGCCCCTTTCGTGCATCACGCCACCCCAACTCAAACATCACAAACACAACTCTTATGGATCTATAAAAGTGAAGGCATGTCTCAACAGGTAAAAGCATACTACTTTCAATAAAAGGTCCAACATATTTGGAATACTTTTAACTTGAAACCAGACGTTTGCTGTGTCAATTGAAACCGAAACGTTCCATCAAATTTTGTGAAAACACTGCCAGTGTTTACCCTTGTTTCCTCCATTGTCTGTCTCAATGCAATGATTGGACAGCATTTTATGGACCTGAGACTTCCACAGATATATAGACCACTTTAATTATTATTCGCTATCAGACTGTGAAGACACATCCAGTATAAATAAATCTTTCCAATCAACATCTAATGCATAGAACTAAATCCCCGCCCTACTTTTTTTCCGATAATCCATTATGCTCGGATGTTTGTCACATTATGGAAGAAAAGTTCAGTTTTGTGATGACTTTAAAAATGACAGACCTCTCTGTAGTGCTGCAGTTCAGCCCAGCTAAATGCCATCTGCTTTCACGCTGCATTAGCAGTGCCACATTACACCAGGTGGACAAGTCTTGTGGTTCACTCAGTAAATTTAATTTATTGTTGTTTGATACACAAACAGAAGCTTTATGGGTTGTAAGCATACATAATAAATAATGAAAACACTTAATGTAACTGGCATTGTTAAGGAAATGTAGGTGTGTGACAGGAAGACGAGTTAAACACATCAGTTTGTTCTCCTCAGCTTCCTGTCTGGTGATTAAGCTTAAACAAAGAGCCATTTCCCCGTCACCTCTGTCATGTGCCGGCCAATCAGAGGCCAGTAAAGAGCAGTGTTTTATTAGCCTGCATCTGCTGTGCAGCTGCTCTCTTCCCATCAGGAGATTCTCTTTTTGGCAGGTGTCAGCGGCCGCCAGATGCATCCGCCACCTCCCAGAGACCTGTCGCATCATTAAGCTATCAGCACATCACTGCGGACAGAGAGAAAACAGGCCATGGCAGGGACTAATCCAGCTGCAAACCCATCCAGATGAATAATGCATCGGCCCGCCAGACAAATGTTCAACTAAGCAGGAGTGGACCACCGTGCCCTGCTTGAGTCCAGAGATTGACTTCCTCCCATCAGGGTTAGTAAGCAGAAAACACTCTTCTTTTGTGCTGAGCTTCAGCATGTTTGTAAAAGAAATAGCCTTGGGATTATTGAGACCATTACAGGTTATTATGAAGAAAGTTAGACCATTTAAACATCATGCTTGGTGCACTTTTCTTCCCCTTTTCTCTTGCTGTCTACCTGTCATACCTGAGAAAAATCTAAGCAGGCAGCTGACAGTGCTGTGAGAACCGGAGACGGCTCCTCTTCTCTCATTACTGAGAGCTTTCGCAGGATTGCTGTCTCAACCATTTGTCCACCACTAGCGTGAAGTGATCATTTTTAAAAATACAAATTCACCAGCTGTACAGGAATGAAGATCTGCATTTGAGTAAGTATTTGACTTTGTCAGGTTGAGGTCATACTAAACAAGACATTAGACATACAGTTGAGATATGATCAGCCACTGTGGAGATACAGCAGGATTATATCTTTTATTTTTCCTTGACAGCCGATGAAAAGTATTATTATTTTTTATTCAAAAATTGTATTTTGATGTTTTTCAAATTATAAATATTTTGCCATACAACGTGACATCATCTGGACAGCAAAAAAGCTTTTTTCTCCTTTGATGGCCTTACATAAATTGATATAGAGTGATTAATTACATTACATTTACAGTTTAATTCATTGGCTTGAAAGGACCTGGATGTGGAATTTAGTGCCTATGAGCACAGATTACAGATTTCAATTTGTTTACTATTAGGGGTTCTTGCTGCAGCCGAGGGGTATTACAGACCTCTGTTTTTCACTGTACATTGTTGTGGGACTTTTCCTTCTATGAAAGCAGTAATAACGTATCATTTTGCCAAAATACAGTGTCTGTAATTAAGTCAGTTCATAATCAACCAATTAATGACATGCTAAATATGCCGTTGGTGACAAGCTAACTTGGCAACATGAAGCTTGAGATGTTATTATAAGTGAAGGGATTTTCAGTGGATGTCAGCAGTGTTTGGGAGTTGTGTTGGCACAAGATGTTTTAGCCTGTATATCTGTTTACATCTGTTTTTCCGGTCCCACTTTATATTAAGTGGCCCTAATACCTGTGTACTTGCATAGTAACTAGATGTGTACATAGTATGTAACCACAGTGTAAGCACACTGTAAGCTGTACTATTTCTGTAACTACACACATGTAACAACCCTCCGAATGGTTTGTGTAAGTACAAATGTGTAACAGGACATATATAACTACATGTTGTAACAACAATATGTATAAGAGTAATTGGAACAGTTTGATCCATGGGGTGGAGATGGGTAGGTTTAGGGGTGGAAATGGGATCCAGGGGGTGGAGATGGGTAGGTTTAGGGATATGTAAAGTGGGAGGAGTTGGATCTCAAGTTGGTGGAGTTGGTGCACCACTGTAATACCAGTGTGTATACATGGTAACTCCTCAGGAACTGTCCACTTAATATAAAGTGTAACATTCTGGACACCAACCACAATTTATATGTAAAGCCTAACTTACTGGCCGCTCACAGGTATTAGGGCCACTTAATATAAAGTGGGACCGTTTTTCCTTTATTTTATGGAATTTCCAAACAGGCTTTATTATGCAGACCTGGACCCTTTTGGCACAGTTGTTTCCAAAAAACAATGAATAAATATCAGCTTGCAGGTTTGAAATGACAGAAGGGTAAGTAAATAATTACAGAATCTTAAGGTTTGGCTGGTTAGCCTGATCCTGTTACCCCTTGATGGCAGATGCCATAAATACATAATTATGGTAGCAAAAATCCAGATTCCAATCACTCTCTCAAACTCCAAATGATTTCCTTGGTTTCCCATGTGCAAAAAGCACACAGTATATTAAATTTCCACATATGAAATGTATTTTCAGTATATTGTCATGAAGGCAAATTGCACATCCTTCGGATGAGATGTTAAACTGAGGTCCTGACTCTCTGTGGTCATTAAAAATCCCATGGCAATTCTCATAAAGAGTAGGGGTGTATCCCCGGTGTCCTGGCCAAATTCCCTCCACTGGCCCTTGTCAATCATGGCCTCCTAATAATCCCCATCCACTGAATTGCCTCTATCTCTCTCTCCTCTCCACCTGTAGCTGGTGTGCGGTGAGCGCACTGGCCCTGTTGTACTGTGGCTGCCATTCATTCATTCACATGAAACTCATTAGAAAATGGGTTTTATAAACATACAAATATATATGTTTATGTACATATAATGTTTTGGACATATACTGTATGTCATGTACATGTACATCCCAAAATCTGTTAATACATGTTGATATTATATAAGTAAATATGAAAGATAGACACACACACACACACACATATACACACACACACACACACACACACAGGTTTGTCCCATAGGCGTAATGGTTTTTATACTGTACAGACCGTATATTCTATTGCCCTACACCAACCCTACCCCTAAACCTACCCCTCACAGGAAACTTTGTGCTATTTCAGATTTTCAATACACTCCATTCAATATATGTCCTCATTTGTCACACAAACGCGCACACACACACACACACACACACACACACACGCAGTTGCAATCAAAATTATTCAGCCCCCTTGACCTGCAAGACATTTTGTTGTAGAGAACGACATTTTATGAACAAAGGCATCAGTGAACTATTAGAGAAAGTGTCTTTTATACAAATTTGAGTGATTCTCAGAATGTAACATTGATGAATCATGATAAAAATCAATTTGGCTCTAAACATTCATGTTCAAAATTATTCAACCCCTAAAAGTCAAATTTTGAGCAGAATCTTTTATTCTTTAAAACCACCAATAAACGCTGCCTATAAGTGCTTAGAAGCCTCTGTCACCTCTCTACTGCAGTCTTGGCTCATTCCTCGCCTGAAAAAGCTTTCAGATCACTGATAATATTTGGTTTTCACATTGCCACTGCTTTCTTCAAATTCAACCAAATATTTTCAATGAGAGTTAAATCTGGAGACTGAACAGGCCACTCAAGTACATCCTATGACTGATCCCTGAACCAAGCATAAGTAGATTTGCATGTATACTTTGGGAAGGATGTCCTGCAGGAAAGTCCATTGATCATCAGCTTCCGTCTTTGCACCAAAGGCATCACAATTCTTGCCAAAATGGCCTGATACTTCAAAGAATCCATGATGTCCTTCATACAGTCATGATTTCCACTTCCTGCAACAGTAAAACACCCCCATAACAGGACTGGTCCACCTCCAAGTTTGACCATGAAGATGGTGCTCTTCTGTTTATAAGCTTTGCCTTTTTTGCACCAGACATACCGCTGATCCATGGGTCCAAAAGTTCCAGTTTGGTCACATCGCTCCATAAAACATTCTTCCAGAACTCCACAAGTCTACCCAAATGCATTTTAACATGTTCAAGTGGCCTTTTATGGTCTTCTTGGTCAAGAGTGGCATTCGGCAAGATGCCCCAAAACGAAGGCCATACTTGTCTAGTATTCTTCTTATACTCTGCATTAAATTGTGTTTTTCCTCCTTTCATCTTGCAAGTTTTTGGCTGTACATTGCAGGCATTGCAGGTTTTTCTCAGTTGCTCTGATCAAATTTATTATGATATTGTGCTTTTTCTTCAACACCCTCAAAGGGTTTCTGGTACAACACATTTTAAGCTAAGGAATAAGGCTGCCAGCTGTGTCTCTAGGAACTTTTAATGTCTTGGAAATCTTCATGCAGCCTTAGACTTTCTAATGTGACAAAACAATTTCTTCTATAGCTTTTGAGAGAGCTCTGTTAAATTTGCCATATTTGCTACTCACGTCAGCACATGCATGGGCTATGTTTATGTATGTGTAACAGCTCAAGCTAGTTCTGTTTTTTTTTTAAATAGAGTTTCTAAAGGCTTTCTTAAAGGCAATTTTGTTTCCCACCATTTAAAAACAGCAACGTTAAATAGGGGTTGAATAATTATGACCTAGCTGTGTTATAAAAAAAATCAAAAATATTACATTACATATTGACATTATCACTTGTAATATGGCATATATACTGTATGTATATATATATATATATATATATGTATATATATATGGTTGCTACATATAATACCATATAAAAAATGAATCATATAGATATTATTAACCTATGTACATATATAAATGGGGACTTTATATATGTTACAAACTTTTATCTTCATCTACCCAGATAATGTACATATGTGAAAATTATATATCTCCTTATATGTAACATATGACAATGACACTCTTGATATTTCGGTATGTCACACATTACATTTCTGTATAGGTTTCTACAAACAAGTGGAGAAAAAGCTCAAAATGAAATAAAATAGGTAATTTGTTGTCTTCCCATTTTGAATTTGGTAATACCCTATCCTCTTATATCTTATCGGTTATGTATTGTATTTGTTTTCCATATTTAGTCCAGCATATTATTGTCTTCCGCATGAGCTAACCACCTCACTTTGTCAGTTTCCTCATTAGTAATCAGCTGCATGCCGGTGATGTTTAATTGCTGGAATATGTCAGGATGTAATTATTGCAATCATCTCCATTAAAAAAACGACTGCCTTTCTGAGTGAAAACGGGCCCAGTGACACAGTGATGATTCCACAGCTGTCAAAGCAGGTTTTAGTTGCCAGATCTCCGATTCCGCTCATCCTCTTTCATTATGTAAGGAATTACGCAGAGACCACGAGGTTAACCAGATCGGATTTAGCACACTGCCGTAAGTTTCAAAACACGCATGTCGCATATTGACCAGCTTTAGACACGGGGCTGCAAGCAATTAATGCTGTTGTTTAGTACATGCGGAGAAGTCTGAGCTTTTGAGATATTATCCGGGGATTGGTGGAATAGAAGCGGGCCGCTGTATTGAAATCCCCTTTTTTTGTCGAGGTCATTTTTAACCCGCTCAATCACTGTTATACAGAGTACTCAAAACCATAGTGGAGGCAACAGTGACATGGGAAATGCTGTGAGCTGTTGCAATCCATCTCGTGCAAGTTGAGCGATAGTTCACCTTCCTCACACTCATCCATCAGCCAGGCTGTTTGCAAAGAACACAAACAGTGGCAGGACAAGGATTATGCTGTGAAGACACAGGAGAATGTTTGCAAATGCGCAAGAGAGTCTGTTTCTGTCGGTCAAAATGTCCCTGGTTATTTCTTTCTCATCATATGGTTGATAAGCCACTCGAATAATTCTTCTATTCAGAGTTTTCAGCATCTCGAAGGATGTTTTAATCCGTTTTAGCCAAAGTCCTCAAAACCTTCAAAACAGACGATATTAAAGTAAATCATTATCTTGGAACCATTGAATGCCTTTGTAAATGTTTAAATGGACTCTGCTTTTCTTTTATCATCACAATATATCACAGAATAACACTTTGGACAAAAACTGAAATGAGACCTCACTACAGATTTGAGGCATTAGGACTGCATTTCCAAAGCAAATTTCATTATTATTTGATGTCTGATTTGAAATATATAACTTTTCAAAAGAACATTTTAAAGTAGGCTACTTGGAAATGTTACAAAACAAAACTCTTTTATCAAGTTTTAAAATGTGAAAGGTGCTTTGAAATGCAAATATTGTCTTAATCAAAAATGTGAGCAATGCTTGGTAATACATTAAACTTTGTTTTAAATGTCATTTCTAATAGGAAATAGCAAATACAGAGCTTTAAATAAAAATGCTTTAAATGTTGAGGCATTGATTTGGGCCGCAGTGGAATATCTGTAACAGTCAAATGCATTACAGCAGCTATATAATACACAAAGTGCTGCATATATCGCTTTAGCTGGCATACATGGAATCTTCACCCACTGAAATTCACAGAACACTTCCCAGATTTCTTTAGAATTTGAACACCTGTCATTCATTTTAAAATATTCAAGCTAATTTAATAATTTCAGATACCAATAAGAGTGCATGTGTAACTTGCTGTTTAACACATTTTATGATGTTTAAATCTATTCCGTAGAATTCTTCCCCCCAAATACTCTTCATATTCCATCTGGGCCTGCATATAAGTCAGCCTCAAAGAAGATTCTCGAGTTGGTGTTTCCAGAGAGTTGTGTTTCAAAGTACCATTTACATTTGAGACAAGCATTAAAGGGGTCATATGATGCTGCTAAAAAGAACAGTATTTTGTGTATTTGGTGTAATGAAATGTGTTTATGTGGTTTAAGGTTCAAAAAACACATTATTTTCCATATAATGTACATTATTGTTGCTCCTCTATGCCCCGCCTTTCTGAAACACGTAGATGTTTACAAAGCTCAT
>NW_015557067.1:51659-55497 GCF_001515605.1 Sinocyclocheilus anshuiensis
AGGAAAATTTGAAATCGCATCATATGACCCCTTTAAGAACATTTTAAAACATTTGTTGTTCAATTATTCAAAACACAGACTTAACCAAGCATTAAATCAAGGCATAGGTGCCACATGACAACATTATCAAATACTTTTAAAGTGCTTTTAACCGCAAACCATCCATCCCATGTGGTAGTCAAAAATAATCATAGCTTTTTTGCTTGCATTAAAGTTCATGTTCTATAAATATAGTGTGGAACTGTTTTATATATATATATATATATAAATTTATATTTGTATATTAAGTTGTGGATACAAAAATTCAAATTGCCAAGTAAGAGTTTATTTGGGTTCGTCTTGCATGAAATGTCACAGTGGCAGTGTTAATCACTGCCTGTGCTTACAAAGTTAAATGAATCCTATACCGTTTTACAAATTTCAGTAGAGCTTGCACAGCCTCTAACAGCGATAGTTTACACACAAGTGTCAGCAATTTAAAAGGCTTGAATCACATGGGAGGATTGTGCAGAAGATGAATGAAATGAGTGTGCGAGTCACACGCTGAGCCTGAAATCACAGGGTTTTAGATCTGCCAACAAGCATTGCTGACTCGATAATGCAGGGGAGCTTGTGAGGAGGAAACTTACTTTTGCTTATAATGTGAAAGTTTACAGTGTTTTAAAACAAAAAAAAACAAATAAATTAACGATCTTAATGGAATAGTTCACCCCAAAATTACAAGTGTTCACCCTCAGGCCATCCAAGATGTAGATGAGTTTGTTTCTTCATGGGAACAGCTTTGGAGAAATTTAGCATTATATCATGCTCACCAACGAATCCTCTGCAGTGAATGGGTGCCGTCAGAATGAGAGTCCAAACAGCTTATAAAAACATCACAATAATCCACACAACTTAAGTCCATCAACTAACCTCTTGTGAGGTTTGTGTTTATGAGAAACAAAATCAATCAAGACATTTTTCGTTTGTTTGTTTGTTTTATCTAATCTGTTGCTTCTGGCTAAAATACGAGTCCTTTATCTTAACTGCTACTTTCTCCAGTGAAAAATGTGTCTCGTTCTGTCTAATTTACATGTTCACACCTGCGTTTCACTCTTTCTGTACTAGAAGGACTTTGTGACAACCTAATAAAAATGGCAATCTATACTGCGAATCGGTCAACTTATAAAATGTTTACCTTCAAACTTTGAAACTTTATACACTGATATATTGATTTGTTTATCCAACTGTGACATTGTGCATCCAACATGTAACTACCAAACACGGACAATACTCAGTAATGTTTAGCTGCTCCTGAGGTTGTTGTTTGCTACATAGAATCCCTTTTACACACTCATATATTATTGCAAGGTCCTGACACAAAGGACCAGTTACCCTGAAGCAGCCTTTTTGTTCTAAACTTTTTCTAAAGAATTTTCTTTTATGGCACAGTAATGTTGTTTGTTGAACTTTGAATGTTTACGCAGCCCGTAGAACTTATTAACTGTATAAGGTGTTTTTTTTTTCCTTTTCTCAGAAATAAGATCAGAAAAGGCAGCATGCGAGAATGACGCCTTACTGTTCACCTCTAACACTGAGTGAACTTCTTTTATTTTTTAAATAATCCCATACTTTTTTACTTGAAGTGGACTTGTATGTTTGTCATAGAATGTTATTGTTATGAAATTGGTAAAGCGTTTTTGAAAAAATAATTTTTGGTAAAACTTTCCATTTAAGATTCAATTAGTTAACATTCATTAATGTATTAGGTATCATGAATGAACTATGAACAATACACCATTTATTTATTCAAGTTAATGTTTCTATTGTATCTAGTATATTTCTACATATACTAATGCATTTTTAACATCTGAAAATTTGTAAATTGACATTAGCGAATATATTTTGACAAAACGTAAATTAACAATGATCAAAAATGTATTTATAAATGAATAATGCATTTACGTAATACATAACACCTTACTGTAAAGTGCATCTGTCTGCAAGAATTTCCTGAAAATTTGATTTCCTACTGTATATGCTGGATGTTTGGACTACAGTGTCCTTATTGCACACACTGCATATTAAATGACTACTGTATGACAAACAATGTGCAAGCTGCTTAAAAAAGTCTGCACATATTAAATGCATGGTATTCATTAGAATTGCTCACTACTTGCTTGTGTAATGACATCGTCATTTAAAAAATAACTAATCATAGCATTAAACATGCATTTTTAAATATTCTTTTATTAATATTTCATCTGATCAACCCGTTAGTTCAAAAAATTGCATGTACTTAAATGTACTGTGCTGCTTTTATGTTGCAACATTTGGTCATAAGCCAGATTTCATGTCCTGCACTTAAAAAATGGCCGGTAAAGAAAGTAACACATTGAATTAAACATGATATTTTGATGTAGAAAGACTTGTCTTGTAAAATGTACACCAACAATCAAAAAATATATATATATTTTTATATTATGCACACCAGACACTGAATATGGAATAGTTAACCCCAAATAAAAAATAATTATTTCATTTTGCTATTTAATATGTGGCTGTTAGCTTTTTTCTGAACTAAATATTATTTATAAATTCCCCATCTCGAGACAGAGAAGGTTTGAAATAAAAGATGTACAGTGAAAGGTGAAAGGGTACAGTGAGTGTTTTCATATACGGCAGGATTTTCATCTGCCCGACCATGATTGATTTCCGGTCAAAATAAAAGCAGCAAATCTTCTGGGTGTCGGAAGGGCACATCTCTTTCACAAGTCAACCGTAATAGATGTGACCATGAACATAGCATTAGAGTGCGTGTGTGAGAGTGTGTGTGTGTGTGTGTGTGTGTGTGTGTGTTGTCAGGCTGTTCCCTGTCTTCAGAGGCCCTGTCTTTCTTGCTGATTGAGAGGAGCTTTAATTAAGATAAATAGGCTGTGCTTAGTCATCTGTTTAATGCCAGGCCTGGAGAGTGAGCGCTTTATCCTCTTACAGGTTTACAGAGGTAATAGGGAATTATTGTTTTGGAGATGAAAAAGAAAATCCCATCAGCGGCTAACTTTTTGCATTTAATCTAAACTTCATTAAGACAATGGCACACTTAAACACTTAAATAGATTATAATAATTTGATGAGTACACCTCTAGGTATAGGCAGAAATGTTATTAAAAGGTTTATTTTCCCCAGGTGTTTCTATAGCTCTTATTGTTGTTCATACTAGAAGTTAATGAGCTTAAAGTGATGTTGACAAGGACATGTTGCTGAATCAACATCTTTGTTGGTCCTGGAAGAATATTCTCATCAGCTAATCAGATTTTAGGGATTGGTTTATATTTAGGCAGGTTAGGGATTCAGTGTCAGCACCGGATGTGTGTGTGGTGTGTCACAATGTCTCAAAACTAAATTGCTTCCATTGTAATCATTGCTGTCTACAATGAAATGCAGCTTTTCAGTTGATGAACACACACACATCTTTGAAATGTTGCAGAACTGCTTTAGCCACCTTTTTTAAAAACACACTATTATTCAAGATTTTGGGGTCAGTAAGATGTTTCTTCTTCTTCTTCTTCTTCTTCTTCTTCTTCTTCTTCTTCTTTTTTCTTTTCTTCTTCTTTTTTCTTTTCAGCAAGGAGTCAGGAATTCATCAAAAATGACAAAAAGTTTATGATATTACAAATTAAATCCTTTTCTTCAAACGGTTATATTCATCAAAGTATCCTAAAAACTTCCACACCTTCCACCTCCATAATAATAAGACATTTTCTTGAGCAGCAAATCAGCATATTGAAATGATTTCTAATGGATCATGCAACACTGAAGGCTGGAGTAATTACTGCTGAAAATGAAACAATAAAAGTGT
>NW_015557067.1:55716-61797 GCF_001515605.1 Sinocyclocheilus anshuiensis
TTTAACAGTTGTGTGTTATATATATATATATATATATATATATATCATTCATCTCATGATGTTTCTGGTCTTGTATGCCAACCAAATTTCGGGATAATGATGCAACGTTAGGGTTATTTATTTTACTGTTGCTTTTAGGTTCAGCATTTAGTTAATGAATATCCCAAGATAATGTGCTGGTTTAATGTTTTCAGTGCAGGAAGCCTCAAGCTATTTTGGTGTGATGCTGGACTCTTTCAGTGTAGTTATGTAATAGTGTTTGGCCTATGATTTTTATAAAAAATTCAGGAACCCTTTTATACTTTAAACCAAATTGTGTAAGTTAATAACATAACTTAAACATGTTGTAATAAAAGGGTTTGGATGTTAGCATTGTCCCTGAGTGATTAAATATTTATAACATACACTACCATTCAAAAGTTTGAGGCCATTACTCTAGTCTTCAGTGTCACATAATCCTGCAGAAGTCATTCTAAAATGTTGATTTGTTGCTTAAGAAACATTTCTTATAAATATTGAAAACAGCTGTGCTGCTTTATAAATAAACATTTTTCAGGATTATTTGATGAATAGAAAGTTCAAAAGAACCGCATTTTTTTGTAAATAGATTTTTATTTATTTATTTATTTTTAAACATTATAAATGTTTTTACAGTCACTTTCGATCAATTTAGTGCGTCCTTAGTGGATAAATGTATTAATTTCTAAATAAATAAATCTGGTTTGACCTGAAACTTTTGAACGGTAGTAAATATCATATGAATGTATGTGTTTATGTATGTGTGCATGTATGTATTTATTTATTTTATTGCTGTCAATCGATTAAAAAATGAACTAATTAATCTCATATTTTTCTGTAATTAATCATGATTAATCGTATATCCATATATTTATTTTGTCATAATTTCACTTTGAATCTCCAAATGAATGTAGAAACATAATATAGTATATTTTAAATGGTGTTTAATGGTGTTTTTTTTTCTTTTATTAATGAAGGTCAGTCTCATTGATACCAATACAGCTACTTCATTGAATGCATTTCCCCTAATTTGTAGCCATTAATTATAGCCATTCAATGTTACAGTATTATACTGTAAACTATAAATTGAATATAGATAAATCTTTTTACAAGCTACAAAAGTTAGAGTCAGCGAGCAGAGCAGTCAGTGATTTCTCTTTTTCTTTTGTTGTTTGATTTACATAAATGACAGGCTGCAGCAGGTTTCACTTTAAAAGCAGTGCTGTCACTAAAACCTTCAGCACATGACACGGATCTGACACACATCCGGTTTGTGCTTGATAGCATGTTCATATAGTCTGCTTCTGGGTGCTGCGTTAATTGCGTGAAATAATTTCATTTTTAATTAAATTAAAATAATAATAATAATAATAAGCGCATAATTAATACGTTAATTTTAACAACCTTGATTTATTTAAACTAGTGTTTTGATTGTTTGGAAGGCTTTTGAAGCATAACAGTTAGGTTATTTCCTCCCCTTTCTGCCGCCTCTAACGTAACAGCTTGTTATACAGGCCACGTATGTGTTAAGTATTTGAGCTTGCATATTGCTATGTAAACTGTGAGAATATGAGTCAGCCATTCTCTGACCACTGTATGAAAATGCCCATGGATGTGGATAGAAATCTCACTGGAGCATGAGACAGACACTGAAGATGTCACTTCTGGTATTGAGCACCGCTGTGAACATCGTGCGTGCGTCTCTCTCTCTCTCTCTCTCTCTCTCCTCAACCTGTCACTGAATCACAGCCGTAGCCTTCACACACACGTGGTCTCACCTTGCTGCAGGCTGCTCTTATCCTCACCCTCTTCCATCCTCTGCTGACACGTGGAGAGAGTTCGAGAGGTGTGTGTGCGAGTGTGAGTATCCAAGTGTACGCACTCTGTGTACACACATCCCCAGGCTCTGCTCTTGTTCTCACCTTACAGTCTGTTGGACTGCAGAGGAGAAATGAATCACACTGTCAGATGCTCTGAAAATAAGTAGCATCAAGCTCAAGCCCCGCTGACTTACAGCCACGCCAGCGCAGCCAATGAGACCTCTCCTCTGAATTGCGCTCCCCTTCTCTTACTTCACCTTCACTGGTGGCAGGTGTGAAGTGGTCCAGTTTGCTTGCCATTGTGAAGCATGCTGGCAGTGTGACCTGAAAACAAACAGGCAGAATAATTGAATTAGGAAGCAACTGGAGTGTTAGACAGCATCTGTTGCTCAACTGATGTGCTGCTGTGTAGGTGATCAGCGTGGCAGAAAGACTCAAATGCGGGAGGCCTCTAATAAGAAAACACACACACACACACACATGTCTGGTTTGCTATCCTTGTGGGGACTCTCCATAGGCGTAATGGTTTTTCTACTGTACCGACCGTATATTCTATTGCCCTACACCAACCCTACACCTAAACCTACCCCTTACAGGAAACTTTCTGCATTTTTAGATTTTCAAAAAACTTCATTCTGTGTGATTTATTAGCTTGTTTACCCGTGGGGACCTCAATTTAGGTCCCCACCGTGACACAAGTCCCCATGAGTCTGTGTGTATTCAGGTTTAAGTCCCCACCAGAATAGAAAAACAGGTACACACACACACTCACACACTCACACATGCATTCAGGGGTGTTTGTGAGATTTTATTTCTTCTTTGGGTATGATCGGGGAAACCCGATCACTGGTCCATATCTCCTCACAGCATCAACACCTATACAAAATATAAGGATCAGTATGGTTCTTTTGTGCTATAGGTGTTCTGGGTGGTTGCTTGGCCATTGGTATTTGGTTGCTACGGGGGTTTTGGGTGCTCGCTAGGGTGCTCTGGGTGGTTGTTAAGCCATTGGCACTGTAAATGGTTGCTAATGTGTTCTAAGTGGTTGCTAGGCCATTCATAGTTGGTAGCTAGGGGGTTCTGCGTGTTTTTTTTTTTGTGTTGGTGGTTCTTATGGACGTTGCTTGTCCAGTGGTAGATGGTTGATAAGGCGTTTTGGTTGGTTGCTAGGCCATTGGTAGTTGGTTGCTAGGGTGTTCTGGGTGGTTGTCAGACCATGGTTGCTAAGGTGTTCTGGTTTCTTGTGTGTTCTGGGTGGTTGTTGGGCCATTGGTAGATGTTTACTAGCTTGTTGTTAGGGCATTAGGACGTGGTTGCTAGTGGGTTCTGAGCAACTGATTGGTTGTTAGACCTTAGTCTGGATAGATGCAATATTAAATTTAACGCGGATGAAAATGAGGCTGTAAGAGACAAACGTTAAAGTAAGAGGCTGTAAGAGATGAAACTTAGTCTTTTTTACATTTTTGTATTTGTTCATGGAGTTTTATCTACTTAAAGTTTTTTTTTTTTTTTTTTCAGAAAGGCGTATCATCAGCTGAACATTCAGTATGTTGTTAAACACCAGCTCAAGTTTTAATTTCTATGATGTTCCAATTGGCTTTTAGGCCATTGCTACCAATGGTAAATGGTTGCTAAGGTTATCTGAGTTTTGCTGGTGCTTTGGGAGGGAGTTGTTTGTGTTCTGGTTGAGTTGTTTGTGCCATTAGTAGACAGTTACTGGAGTATTGGTAGGTGGTTGCTAATGCATTAAAAGGATAGTTGATGGGATGAAAGTTAATGGGATCCACTTCACTGACTTTCACTGTATGGACAAAAACCTTTGAAATATTCTTTGGAAAAAAAAAAAAAACATTACTGAGTATTTTTTTTATATATATATATATATTTTCCGTGGAAGTCTATGATGTTTTTTAGCCAATTTTTCTGCCAACAGAAGTTGGATTTCTAAGAAAAGTAATTTTTTATGCCTTTGTGGATTCTTAGGAAAATATAATAAGCACCACTTAGCAAGTATTATTAACAACCACAGTAAGCAAATGCTCATTGTACACACAGTACGTACAGCTGCAGGCACGGCTGGTGCAGTATAATGAATTCTCTCTGAATAACGCATGTACATCTCATTCTCTTTGTGTAGCAGAAACAAACACACAAACCACCTGTAGGATTCAAACTCCTTGTAGAGGGGAAACACATTCTATTGAGGGATGTGTCCTCAGCTATTGCACTCTGGCAGGAGAACTCGAGAGGTGGGAGATGTTGCCATGTGTGAAGGAGCCTGGATGTGCCCAGACATGATGCCAAAGGAGATGAGGTGACGACTGAATGTGAGAATGGTGCCAAAAGAAGAGGATAAAAAATGAAAGGCAGAATGGGGGGAGTTGAGCTGAAAAGGAGGTGTTGAAAAGACAGATGAGCCATTGGAGAGGAAGCAAAATCTCTCTGCAGTTCGGCACAGGAATATGAGGTCGAAGGTGAGCATGGAATGGAAAGATGCAGACATGAGAGGCTACAGGAAGAACAGAGGCATGCTGCAGGAGAAAAGGCGAGGAACCTTGTCCAGCCCTCTCGTCTTGATGAATGTGCCCTGTGTGGGAAAAGCTGTGCCCTGTTCAAGATAACAAGCTTTCCACCTGCTTCTTTGCTTGCACGGCACACCTCCACAAGCAACGGCACTACAACGGGGTGCCTTAAGAGCATGGAGATACTAAGTAAACAAATGGATAACCTCTGTCAGTCTTAGAAAGTTCACAGAGTTCACTTTTGTTGGGGCTCAGCTTCCTACTTCAGGGTACAATCAGGGGCTCCATGCACGGTGAGCATCATATGTGAAGTGCAGTTGTAAAATCTGTATTTTTCAGATCTCTTGTCCATTATGCATGAATGTACTTGTGGCTGAGGCACAGAACGATGAACTCCACTTTTGGGTATTTGTCAGTGTGACTTTCAGAGGTATGCAGCCTGCAGGCTGTGTTCATATGACAGAAAATCACGGGTATTGGTAGAGAGCATTGATTCCGATTCTTTTCCAGCACAGGTTGCATCCTAATGGGTGAGTGATTTTATGGCACTATAGAACGTTGACTTTCTCACAGTAATAATAATTTCCTTTATTGAGCTACAGGGTTGGGCAACATTCAGAATTTAACAATTGGCTCGGTTCTTGAGTTGGATTTGAAATAAATTGTTCACTCTCAACATGATGTTGAAATGCAATTTGAGTGAGAACGACAGGAAGTGGAACTGCTATTCAAAGAATTTCAACGGTTACTCAAAAAGATACATTTCACTTGTCAAACACTATAACAAAATGGGTAAGAACAGATATGTTCTTAGGTTTGCTGTTTATCTTGTACACTTGCTTCATATTGTTGGGAACCATTTAAAGTCTGCATGAAATCAAAATGTACATCATTTATTATGTTAGCGCACATAGTCTTGAGGTGAACAATTAATCCATGCAAGTTAATCCACTGAAAAAAAAAAGGTTTGTCTTGGTAATCTTTAATCAAAATCTGAACATTTGCTTCCGCTCTGGAATGGCTTCCTTCTCTGATTATGTCAGTTTGGGGGCTTGGGCAGAATATCCTTAACCACTCCCCTCCAACCATTAGTTTGCTGCGAGCAAGAGATGGAGAGGAGGCGCCCTAAAATAAAACCCCGCCCTCTATTCAATATTCCATTTCAGTTGGAAATATGACACTATACTGAAATAAAGTCGACAGCAACTTCCGGTTCGCACAGACTTTAAAAGACATTTGAGTTAATTCAAATGTTCTGGGAAAAGAATTGTTATTGTCCGTATCATGAAAGTTACTTCAAAAGTTAGGGGTCTGTATAATTTTACTTGTTTTTTAAATAACTCACCAAAGTTATATTTATTTGATCAAAAATACAGTTAAAAATGGCAATAATGGGTAATATTATTACAAAATAACTGTTTTCTATTTTAATATATTTTAACCTATAATATATTTTATTTATATTTTAAAATGTATTCCTGTGATGGCAAAGCTGAATTTTCAGCAGCCATTACTCCAGTGCAGCAGGGTTGGAGGCCCCTGGTGTGTTGTGCTCTATAATAGAATGTTAATTCCTACTGTGAAGTGGAATGAAATTCAAAGACACTCGTACAACCACTGTAAATTTGAACGCATTTCATTTCATGAAAAGGAATTGAGCTGGAATTTAAAAGGGTCTGAATCAGGGGTGCCCAAACTCGGTCCTGGAGGGCCGGTGTCCT
>NW_015557067.1:62062-66863 GCF_001515605.1 Sinocyclocheilus anshuiensis
GGCCCTCCAGGACCGAGTTTGGGCACCCCTGGTCTGAATAGTGCACAGCCTTGCTCAAATAATATATGAACAGAAAAATGGTAAATGCATACAGTAAATTAACTAAAAATTCAGCTTGAATTCAGCTTGTATTGCTTGAAGCATATTGTTATAATACAATTAAAACGAATATATACAACATTTTCATATTTTTCTTTTGGAACAAACGGAAAAAAAAAACGCACTAAACAGACTGACAACAAATGCAAGAAAGAGACTGGTTCCATATGACATAAATCTGTTTCATGAGAACATTTTGGATTTGATGGTTGAACTGAGCAGTGATCCTAACAGCTCAACATTCTGGCTCTTCTGAATCCTTTGCTGAAGAGACAAATTGATGGATTTTCAAAGCGCAAGATATTAGCTGCCTCACAGAAGCTCTGTTTGATCAGCTGTTTGAACCTGCACTTCACAAAACCGTCACTACCATCTGTTGTCATTTTATGGTGAAATAAAATATTTGCAGCTCTTAATGTACCTCATTACAAAACCTAATAAACAAAACATGATACCAAAAGTATAAAAATGTGTATATATTTATATTGTTCCATATATAGCATAAATCAGTATAACTACAAAAATAAAGAGGGAAATGGACCGAATGACAGAAAGTGAAGGGCAAAGTGAGAGAGAGGAAGGTGGTACATCATAGAGACAGTCTGATGGAACATGAACATCCTAGATGCTGACAGCCGAGGGGAGCGTTAATCAAGCTTGTCAAGATCCAACGATGGATAAAGAATAGATTACAATTGCGGTGTCACTTGTTCAGAGGCAATAGCACATAAACATTCTGACATGCAAAACAAAGAAAAGAGAAGTTATGAAAACTAGCATTAAAGTCTATTGGGGTGATCACACTTCAGATTTGTTAGCGGAAAATTGGTTAAATAGTGGCATCTTCTATTGAAAGGTGCTTCTGTGCATATCAGTGAGTCACATGCACAGTTGCATCGCTTAAAAGATGTTGGTCATGAGTTGTTGTAGATGCCACGTCCTATTAACCCTCTATGGCAAGATGTCACCTCAGGGTAACACACATTTTCTTCACTCTGCAAACACATGATGCATATAGAATGGTTAATAATGAATGGGAGGCTTTGAATAAACCAATAAAAATGTTGGCAGTCATTCCAAATTATTTTTCTGACATGGTACACTGCGGAGATGCACATTTGTGTTCTGGTGAACTGCCCTCATACTGCCCTTTGTCAATTCAAATTTTCAGCTATAAAAAATATTCACATTTGTTATTGAGTGAATGCCATTTTATAACAGTCATAGAAATTACTTCTTTTTTTTTTTTAAAGAAAATGTAACTACATTTTTTTTAACATTTCATTCATAATGTATGCAATAGAGGGTTAAAGCTCCGTTCGCTCTGGTGTTTCCTCTTCCTGCAGTTATGCAGTGCACTTCATTCGAAAGTGCTTGGTGATGTTTTACATTGATCGTGACTTATGAAGGCGATTCAGCATGACAGTTAACAGGCCAGTGAGTTACAGGAGGGTTGATGTCCAATTAGCGCCGTCTCCTCGGCTTTAATGAGTGGTGGTAAATTTCAACTCCATCTCCCTGGCACAGTTTAATTAGCTGTAATTACATGTGGCCTGACCTTTGCAGAGCCCTGTCCTGTTGATTTACAGGGCTGCAGGTCTCTTGATTTATCCCCCTGGGAGGCCGAAGGAAGGCCAGATAACGTGAGGGACAAGAGAGTTCAGTTGAGCCTAATAGTGTTCTTCAGGTAGCTTAGCTTACTGTTGAACCCTTGTTTTTCGTATTTTGGTATATTTTTGATGTAATTTGTAATTTTGTAATTTATTACAATTCAGTGATTTCATACTTTGAATTCACAGAATAATGATATTATTGTGTATTATATATCAGCTGTAATGGTGTGATGTCCTGGCGCTTACAGTAGATTCCCATCATGCATTGTGGCATGGATGAATTATACGATTATATTTTTGTTTGTTTCAGGTATTGTTGTCAGTCTTGTAATGTTTTTTTTTTGTTTTTAAATGTATGTTTGTTGATCGTCAACAACCATTGTTCAGTTTTGTATTCTGAGTGTTTATTTGTTTAAACATAGACATAAGTGGAAATTCTGTCATCATTTACTCACACTCATGTCATTTCAAACCTGTCTTGACTTTCTTTGACTTTCTTCTGAGGAACAAAAAAAGAAGATATTTTGCAGATTGTTGGTAAATAAACAGCTTGGGTTACCATTGACTTCCATTGTATGGGCAAAATCATTGAGGCTTTTTTAAAAATATGCTCTGATCTGGAACGACATGAGAATTTGAAATTGACAAATAATAATAATAATAATAATTGAGCAAAATAGCCCTTTAACAGCTTTCCCATACATACTGGAAAATAAGGAAAACATTGAAAATAAATAAATAAATGACTAACTAGTTTATGTGGTTGAGAAATTCAAGAGAGATATGAACCATCCAGCTTCCTACAATAGCACTACAAAAACACGACCCCTTTAATTCTTTATTATTTCTGTATCCTGACAGCACTGCAACGTACAGTATAGTGTAAATTGCTAGATATAATCAGTCTTAAGAGTCAGTTATTAAGCTTACAGTATTTTTTTGTCTTCATGTCACATTAAATCAGTTCTGTGACATTGTTATACTAGCTGGGAGAATATTACTAACGTATAATGTACAGTCTGCCAGTCACTGTCGCAAAATAAAGCCTGGCAGAGTGATCAGACCTCCAGTGCAAGACAGAGATTGTGCCAATAAGCTATTCTAAACTGTATTGAATGAAAACATAGACCGTTGTTCTGTGTTCAATACAGTTAAAGGAATAGTTCACCCAAAATAAAAATTATGTCATCATTTACCCTCACCCTCATGTCATTTCAAACCTGTCATGACTTTCTTTGACTTTCACCCTTCTGCAGAACACAAGAGAAGATATTTTGAAGATTTTTGGTAACCAGACAGTTTTGGTTACTATTGACTTCCACTGCATAGACAAAAACACTGAGGCATTTCTAAAAAAAAAAATATTCTCTTATGTTCAACAGAAGAAGGTAAATCATACAGATTTGGAACGTAATGGCAGAATTTTCATTTTTGAGTGAACTATCCCTTTAACAGGTTTCCCATGCGTCCTCAAAAACATACAAAAAAGACAGCTAATCACTGGCTCGAAAACAATTAACGTTAGTAGCTGAAAGTGCAGGAGAGAGGTGTTTGAATGACACTGTCATGTCTTGTGGTGGTGCTTGAAGCAGCAAAAAAATATTATTAACAGCTTTACTATTTGCAGCGAATGTTAACAGGGAGGCAGCTACCTAACCTTGTTAACATTAATTCAGTAATTACTGGAGTTAGGAATATATTACTTAAGCGATCCTTGTCTTTTACTCCTGCCATAATGAAATTGAGAATGTCCTGGAAATGTCCTGGAAAATGATCTCTGAAAAAGAGTGGGAACATCTCTAGGTTATGTATGTAACCATGGTTCCCCGAGGGAACGAGACGCTGCGTCGAAGTCGCTTTGGGAATGCCCTTGCATGACCGCGTTCTGAAGCACGTGTCAAATCAGTCCAATGGAGTAGCGAGACGTCACGAGCGGGGTGACGTAAGCACCAGAAAGTATAAAAGCGCATCCGGCAGAGCGCAAACCAGCTTCAATGAAGTAGCGCCTGGAGGGATGCAGGGACAGGAACTCAAGCTGCGTCGAAGTCACTTTGGGAACGAGAATACCCACTGCGCCATGCTACCAAGTCCCTGCCTGTGTGTGTATCTTGCGAGCGCATCACGAAGAGAGAACTTGGGAACCTGGGGTAGATGCCAGGTCTAGGTTGTAAAAACGGACAAAAGTGTGCGGAGAGGACCAGCTGATGGCTTGGGCTGCTCCCGCTCAGCAGCCCCACCCCTGAGCAGGTCAGCCTGGTATGCTTGTAACACCGCCATGGTGTGCAAACATGCGCCAGCCTGACCTACCGCCGTATAAGCTTTCCCAACCAGACTCGATGTAAGCCTAACGGGCCTGGTGGGAAGCTTCGGGGCCTTCAGGGACGATGCTGAGGATGGGGAGAGATAGCTCGCAAGCGTCTGCTCCACCACTGGCATCGCCCCATATCCCTTATCATTCAGCCCCACGATGTTTTTTTTAATAATTCGAGACTGTGGGGCTGTAAATACGGGATGAGTACGGTTTCTCCCACGTTCTTGACACCTCAGCATGGAGATCGGGGAAAAACGGAAGGCCCCCGTCGTGAAGGCTGTGATCTGGATTCAGAAAACGCTCGTCTAATTATTTTTAGGACGAGCGTCCTGTTTCTAGGCTGGCCAAACGATATTTTATTTTGGCGAATGCACGAAACACACACCATAATCACGAATCACACCTCATACGCGAGGGACTGTGGTGGCGAGTCCACAGTCTCCTCTGTCTTGACACTCATCACATCCCCCTCCTCGGAGGAAGATAGATGAAGCGTCTGGCTCTCTCTCTCTCTGGGGGGGTGGGAAGAAACCGCAGCGCGGGCTTCCGAACACTGAGAGAGAGCCACGGATATAGCGGGTGAGGACCGAGAAAAGGATGAGCCCATCTCGGATCCCTCCGCTAAAGCCACCCGCGATCCCCACGACAACAGTCTACGCCGTGCCTCGGCAACAGCGGGACCGCTGCCAGCGGGATCGCGAGCCTGGCCGCTCTCATCAAACACAGCCAGGCGAGAGCAGAGCGTGCGCAGCGAGAGTAACTCGCAGTGATGACAATC
>NW_015557067.1:66895-86769 GCF_001515605.1 Sinocyclocheilus anshuiensis
ATGACAATCAGCTCCTCGAAAGCTGACCGTGCATGCTCCGCTCCCAAACAAACGACACACAAATCGTGTGTATCCCCCGCCGCCAGATATCGTGGGCAGGGAGGAACACAGCGTTTGTAATGCCGTTCGCTCGCCATAGACTTTTTCATGATTGTTTTTATATATGCTTGTGCGGACAGATAACAGTAAATAGACAGACACATACACAGAGCGCTACTGAAGAGCAGAAGCTGGTTTGTGCTCTGCCAGATGCGCTTTTATACTTTCTGGTGCTTACGTCACCCCGCTCGTGACGTCTCGCTACTCCATTGGACTGATTTGACACGTGCTTCAGAACACGGTCACGCAAGGGTGTTCCCAAAGCGACTTCGACGCAGCTCGAGTTCCTGAAGGGGAACCCTGCTTTAAGCTCAGTCGACAGCAATTGTGGCATAATGTTGATGAGCACAAAAAAATGATTTCAACTCATCCCTCTTTTTAAAAAGAAAGAAAAAAAGATGAGGCATTTACAATAGAAGTATTGGACTAATTTTCTGAGGATTTAAAAAATGTGAAAGTTAAATTCAAACAAAAAAACAAAAAAAAAAAAAAAAAACTGTAATTTTAGTGAATTTGTTTCATACCTAAATCATGTTAGCATGCATAATGTTTTATTATACCCAATTCACTTCCATTTTAAGTTTCTCACTGCCTCAACTTTGATACATTTTAAGGTGGGAAAAGTGCAAATATTTATTTTTGTATTTTTTTGTTAATCAACATTTTGATAAAATGCTTCTGATTGAGCTTAGCTTGTACTAAACCGAGAATAATCCATAATTGCTGTTAAAGTAATAGTTCTCAAAAGCACCATTGAACATTTGGGTACAGTCCCAGACATTTGAATTGATGAACCATTACTATTATTGGCTAATTAGCATAATCACAGTTTCCTAGGTAGATCAGTACTCTAGTGTGATTGACTTGATTGCACTGGATTTATGTATGTGCTTGATCCCATGACTAAGTGTTGCATTATGTAGCTTTGCCAGTTTTGCTTGTAACATCTGCTTGCAATCAACTCTCTCTCCGGCCTCCTCAGGTTCCCCGGCACTAATTTAAAGTCAAAGTGCAGAACTCCTGAGTGGGAGGTGAATGATTATGTCTCATTGGCTCGACTTAGACAAATGACTGCAGTGCGCTAGGCGCCATGAGACGTAAAGAGAAGCTTCTCAGGCAGGAATGTCAAATAGCCACTGAGACTTCAAGGGCCTCGGGGCTTGAGGAAAGAATGGACAGCACGCAGTGGAGCATATAGAGATGCAGAGGGAAATGACGTCTGTGTCCCCTGAACACAGAGTCTGTGATGGGCTCATTATCAGACAGAGAGCAGGTTCGAATACAATGAAGTTGATCACGTCAAAGAGTCCCACAGAGGGATGAAGTCCAGACTAATGAAGAGTAATGAGGAACGCCAAGCACCTCACCTGGACCACCGCTACATCCCGTGAGTATTGGGGTGGCGGGATAAAACCGACTTCACCAGTGGACAATATTACACCTGTTCAAAGGGTGGAATTCATCTTACTAATGGGTCAGTGGTTAAATAGCGCAAATTTAATTTCCCACATAAAGAAAAGCATGCACACACACATTTTTTGTGTTTGTGTGTGTGTGTGTGTGTCTCGCACCAGTGTAGCTACAATTCATCCCTTGTTTATCTCCACCACATGCCAATTGGTTGATTCCTAATGGCCTAATGGCCTTTCTTCTGAACACTCTGTAAGCAAAAGGAAGTTGTTCTTGCCCTTACGTGGCCTCCCAGAGCCTGATATAGATATCATTTTATTCGGGTGATGTGCCTGTGTCAAATAATTCTACCTCAGGGGTATTCTTTCCCACATAAGAAGAAATTGAAATTCAATAGATTTCCCACCTCTTAAAGGTTGAACAGAGCATGTAAGAGAGAGAGAGAGGGAGGGAGATGCCCAGCGGGAGAACTGTCATGTGGAGAAAGATGGTGCCCGACATTTAGTTATTCATTCCTATCTATTTTCACCCACAAAATTAGAGCTATTTGCCAGCCGCCGTCTGTCTCATGTTACTGCAAGGGACATTTTCCCCACCTTTAGCTTCTGCCCCTTAAATTCAGCCTATATTATCTGCATGCGGTGTTGATGGAATGAAAAGTGTCTTTGTGGAAAATACCATCTCATGCAATCTAGTTTATGTTTATTATGCTGAGCAAATAGCACTTTGGGTTCAGCAGAAGTCATAGCTCTGTTGTTTTTACGCTTTTATTGTGTCTCCAAACACGGACAGGTAATACGGAAAGGGAAAGTCTAGTTAATGTGCATTTTGATGTACACAATTGAGCATTTAGTTTGATGGATTTTATGTTAGACATTTTTCATACTATGAAGATGCTTCAGAAGCCAATATGTGACAATGCTAACAGCTCATTTACATCTGTATTCCGTAATATTGCACACTGGACAGTCTGTAATTTGTAATTTCTGGCATGTTGATGATAATATAATAGAGTATATTTCCCTTGGGAAAAACTTCACCAATTCAAAACACAAATGAGCACAATTAAATCTTTTTAGAGAAGTTGTAATGAATCACATTGCATTACAGCCCTATATATTAAGAGTATGAATGCAGCCATTTTGTTTTGAAGGACCAGTCATTGTCACGTTTTGGTGTCACTTTAGCACTTTGCTTTTTATTGAGTCATTAAAACAAAATTACATAAACTATCTTCTCACACAATGGTGCCAATCTCTGTTCTGAGGCACCGACTGTACAGTAAGAGATGCATAATTGTTGTTTAAAAAACAGCGAACAACATTAATCAAAACCACATTAAACTGGAGGATTTAAGTATAATTCAATGGACTGAATCACTTATGAAATGAACAGCTTTTATTTTGCTGGTTCTTATAATCAATAGGCAGCGAACAACTCAGTAACTTGCCGTGTGTCATTTGCACAGGGATTTTCACAATGACATGGATGACACGGACATGTATTTTTCTATTGCACACTCCCATTTTCTCACTAGGAACCCTCAGAAACCTAACCTGTTGATATCAGCAGACTGGATCAGAAGGTTGCCAGTGTCCTCAGGCTAAGCCTGGAGCCAGACACTTGTCTAAATGGTAACGCACTCTCCTAAAAAAAAAAAAAAAAATCTTCATCAGCTAAATTAATGCTAATACGACACTTCAAAGCACTTTTGGGGACAATGTTCAAGTCCTCAGATCGCTGTGTTTCTTTGTGTGATCGTAAAAAAGTGGTGCTGGCACTATCTTAAGTTCAAGTTGTTTGGTGATCTTGGTGTGCAGCATTATTATATGCTTTTTGTTTATGAAATGAAATACACTTTATTGTCCCCAGAGGGGAAATTTGTGTTGGACTCAAGGTGTTTACAAGACCAATGGATCCATAAATAACAATATACACACAATATACACATCATTCCTATACTCACCCTGAAAACAACAATCATTCATCATTTAACATTGTAATTGACATGGGTATAAAAGAGTCAAGACTTTTTAAAACGATTATACCTGCACATTGGGGAAGTCGTGGCCTAAAGGTTAGAGAGTCGGACTCGTAACCCAAAGGTTGCGGGTTCGAGTCTCGTACCGGCAGGGGTTGTATGTGGGGGAGTGAATGTACAGCGCTCTCTCCCACCTTCAATACCACGACTGAGGTGCCCTTGAGCAAGGCACCGAACCCCAACTGCTCCCCGTGCGCTGCAGCATAAATGGCTGCCCACTGCTCCGGGTGTGTGTTCACGGTGTGTGTGTGTGTGTGTTCACTGCTGTGTGTGTGCACTTTGGATGGGTTAAATGCAGAGCACTAATTCCAAGTCACATGTCACGTCACTTTCACTTTCACATTGGAAATCTGTACCGTCTTCCAGAAGGCAACAATTCATACTCTGTATGCAATACATGCAATGGGTCAGCTAAAATTTTACCGACTGTTCATACAGTGACTCAAGGGACAAATACTCCTTTCTCCCAATGGTCTTCATTGCTATTTTTAACAAGCGTGCAAGCTTAGACTTTACCTGAATTGTAAGGTTACCAAACCATACCGTAATGCCATACCTAATTATACTCTCTATAACTGCCTGATAGAATAAATACATGATTTTCTGCTCCACTCCAAAAATCCTGAGTCTACGCAGAAAATACAATCTTTGCTGCACACGAGAACAAATTGCATCCACATGAATCCCCCAACTGAGTTTATCATCCAAATGGACACCAAGGTACTTGTAGGAACATACTTGCTAAATTGATGTTTCATGTATAAACACTGGTGTGTGTGATCACCTATTGATCTTGGGTCAAAGATCATCTCCTCTGTCTTTTTTGTGTTTAAAATAAGATGAAGTTCACAACGCAGTTTCGGGAAGAGCCTAATCAACCAGTCCTGTCAATCATCGTTTCGACCGTATATAAGCAGCAGTCATCATTCCGTCCAAGCGACTATTTTTCCGGCATCCCTCCACCACCCCTTCTCCTCCTTTAAATCCCTTCTCTTTCATCCACACCGTATCATCATAGGGGGGGTTTCTTACTCGGAGCTCAAGCCGAGCCTCGGGTTTCTAGCCTCCTTCAATGGGCAGGCGAACTCATGAAATGATTTAAGTCACACCACTCTACAAACCTTGATACCTCTGAGAAATAAACTGACAAATCAGTATTCTCATACATAAGACTAAGTAGCGCTGTGTCATCTGAGAATTTCACTATAAAGTTAGTAGAATCACAACTTGAACACTCGTTGGTATACAATGTAAAAAGGATAGGAGAACTAACACATCCCTGTGGAACACCTGTGCTAATACCTTTCAGCTCTGATAAAGTGTTATTAACTCTGACCTGTTGTGTCCGATTAGTCAAAAATGAAAAATACTAATTTATTGAATAAATTGAAAAATATCAATTTAACAACATGATATTAAGTTTGTCTTAAAAAAATAAATAAGACAAATTTTGCATGATTTACCATAGGTTGGTACCAGTGTATGTCACTCTTTTCTTCACCATCCTACAATTCTACATCAACGGTCTCTGTCTTGCAAAGGCAGCACATAACACAGAAACCTAAATGACTGCTCTGACCTTCACAAAAACACAACTTGAGTTATTTCCAACAGAGATAAAAGAGAAGTCTGCAAAAGAGAGTCTGCATTTTTGATGTTATCAATACAAGATCCTGTGTTTTTTTCTTTTCTTTGATGGGCAGCTATGCTAAAGTCCCACTAGACATTGTACTCATTGTAGACGATTGTACTCAAGACTGCTCTTTCACAAACAAGGACATATGATCTCTTTTGAAGCCATCTAATTTATCTTTGTCTTGTAGGTCTGGTAGTTTCCTTGCAGAGTGGTGGATGTTTATCACAGTCATAAATCTTTTAAGAACTGAAGTGAACTTAAAAATGAAAAGATGGGCTGAATTAGACCATCTTTTCCCTCCTCCGTTTTCTGTATTGACGTTTTTGGCTGATTGAAAGCATGGTTCCTCAATGTAATTTAGACTTGGTGTTAAATTGACTCTCCACTATAGGTGTAATATGTCCAAAACAATAATTTTTCTGAAGTTTGTGGCACCAAAAGTTTTGAAATTAACAGCAAAACTTTTGGTGCCAGAAACTTCAGAAAAATTGCTTTTTCTAGGCAAAGAAATTTAATCAAAGAAAAGGTAATCTATACAGCAAACATAACATGCCTATTTGACTGATTTTGTCATGTTTATGGTTTGTTTTGTTTTTGTTTTCTGTGTTTCCGTTATTCCTGCCTAGTTAGTTTCCATGGTTTTTGATTAATTAGCTCCACACCAGTTTCTGTTCTCCCTCATTGAATTCCTCGTGTTTATAAGCCCTGTCTGTTCCTTAGTTCTCTGTCTGCTATTATTTGTATTTGTATTTGTATTTGTATTTGTTCGTCAATGATGTGCTACGTGTGTTTCTGCCAACTTTGTGAAGATTAAAGTCTGTGTATCGCAATTCTCCTGCGTTCTCCGCGTTCCTTGTTCCTCGGTCTGTGCTCCTCATAGCATCCCGTGACAGATTTGAATGTCTCACCAAAAACTAAAACGTTTATTTACCGTATTTATTAGCTTAATGCACTTATTTGTATTTGGTGAGACATTTAAATCAGATATGCACATTAAAACATTATTGTAAATGATGAATATTTTAATTCAATTTATTAATTTGCTAACTAAAGTATAATAAATAAACCAATTATAGAATCTAAAGTTACCCAGAGAAGTGTTTCTCTGAGATTATGATCTCTGGTCATGTGATGTGCACTGTCACTCCACTCTCCCCCTGTTTGAGGACCATCGCTATGCTGTATAAAACTCAGTCGGGAGATTTATTTTCGATTGAAGCTGAACCTGGATGTTCTTTTCCAGCGGGCTCTGGAGGGCTCTCACGCTGTCCTTTTCCTTATCACTGCACATGCAGGTGGCTGCAGCATCCATTTGAACGGCAACTGCCTGGTTTATCCTCAGCTTTCATCTCTCGTGGTAGAGCTGTGCTCAAAGAACTGCAGCAGCAGCACCGATTCAGCCCATTCGCCTCATCTCGGAGGCACAGATGCTCTGCTGTCAGGAAAATCTAATCTCTGTCATATATTGTTAATGACATGTGCATTTCATCTCATGTTGTTGATTGATGCTTTTTTTAATCAGCTTGCCTCAGTGTTCTCCAGTTCCTAGTCAATCCGAAATATCACCAAAATCTAGATCCATGTTTTTGTGAAGAATATACTAGGCCCATAAAGCATTAGAGTTGTAGTATATTTGGTAGTTGGGCATTTTAGATATGTGCCCGTGAAGCATTGTGTTGAGCAGTGTCCGGTTAACAAGCATAAGAGGAAATTCTTGTTCCCAGTCAAGAGGGATTAAGTAGGGCTCCATTCTCTCTGCTCTCAGCAGTAATTTTCCCTGTTCAGCGTGGAGAACATGGTGATGTGAATAGACCTCAGCCATGTACACTGGAACCGTAACACCTGCTGGGAAGGTTGCGGAATGAACGGCTGTGCAGAACAGTCATGGATTTGCTCACCCCTCCAGATTTTGTACGTTAGTGTGAGGTCTTGCAACCATTAACATTTCGTTTTTTATTGATGTTAACACTTTAGTAACTACACTGACACATTCCCTATTAAATATGACCTTCTTCTATCCAGGTGAATGAATGTTATGAAATCGTTCAGCCCTTTGTAAAATGATTTATGAATTTGTACCATCTGTCAAGGCCTATTTCCACTTCAAAGGGCTGTCTAACGAACAAAGTTTGTGTTTCGCCTTGGGTCCCCTTGATGATTTTTTGATATATGAATCAAAGTGTTACTGAATTTTGTCACAGTTTAATGTATTGTTTATATTTAAGTAGATTTCTTGTAGATGCCTACTGCATAGTGTGGCCATTAATTCCATACTGCTTGTGACATTTGGTTACTGTTTTTGCAAAAATGACTTTATTTATCTTTTTGCACGGCAACAAGATAATATACAAATCTTAAAGCGCTTTCAGTTATTTTAGTTGTGCAAAAAGAGTCCATAGTGCTGATTGATGTTGCATTTATAAGCATATTATTTTATTATCATTATCATAAATGCACTGATTTGTAGTGCAAATAGTTGTACCGTTTACAGCACTTTATTCTTGTAGTTATTTACATATAGCTCGCACATTCACAGGAAATAGCTGCATATAAAAATAAAGTGGATGAAAAGTGCATTGACACCATATTGGAACCATTGTTTCAGCTTGTAAAAATGTTCACATCCTTGTGAAACTCATAATTACAACATGTAAAGTTGTACCACCTGATCACTGCAGCAGGCTGAGGGAAGGGATCCTACGGTGTCTGGAGAGCGTCCGACCCTGATCCAGAACCAGCTCGCCTGCTGACTCAGGCCCATTGGCCGCCACTGACTCAAGCCCGCCGGCCGCCGCTGACTCAGGCCCGCTGGCCGTCGCTGACTCAAGCTCGCCGGCCGCCGCTGACTCCGGCCCCATGGCAACCTGAACTGCCTGCTCCGCCATGGCTCCCGGAGCTATGAGAAAAAAGAGTCCTAAAAGAGTCCGTAGTGCTGATTGATGTTGCATTTATAAGCATATTATTTTATTATCATTATCATAAATGCACTGATTTGTAGTGCAAATAGTTTTACTGTTTACTGCACTTTATTCTTGTAGTTATTTACATATAGCTCGCACATTCACAGGAAATAGCTGCATTTAAAAATAAAGTGGATGAAAAGTGCATTGACACCATGTTGGAACCACTGTTTCAGCTTGTAAAAATGTTCACATCCTTGTGAAACTCATAATTACAACATGTAAAGTTGTACCACCTGACAACTGCAGCAGGCTGTTGGATAATAAAGTGTCTGGAAATTGCATTGACATATTTATTACATTTACCCCGGTTTCACATACAAGGCTTAAGCCTAGTCCCAGACTAAAATGTAATTCTGAGCTGTTTCAACTGAAAGAAACTTGCACTGACTGATCTTAAAATTTATCAGTGCCTTTGTCTTGTCTCAAGATGCACACCAGTAATGTTTTTTCTAAGGCATGTTAATAAAAATTACTTAAATGTCCTAATTGAACTATGGCCTAATCCTGGTTTAGTCTAAACCCCGTCAGTGAAACCAGGCCTTACATTTATTCACTTAGAAGGCACTTTTATGCAAAGCAACTTACAAATGAGGAATATATCAAGCGATTCATCATAAAGAGGCAAATAACACAAGTACATTACAAATTGTACCACCTGACAGATGCAACATCATTTGGATAAACTCCGCTTCACCAGCTTCAGCAGTAAGATGTATTTAAGCAGTTATTTTGAAATATTTCCCATAATTCCCATAATTTTATATTATTATTGCCTTAAGCAAGAATAATCTGAAAATAAATGAAAGACATACAATACAGTTTAATGTAGCAAACACAGAGTTTAATAACTAGTAGTACATGTAGTATAGTTCACTAATGAGGCCTTTGTGTAATGACTGCTACTTGATGTAGGTACTGTGGTTTTTTCCATTGATTACCCAAATTACACAAATTAATTTTGCCGTTAATAGTGTTGCCATAGAAACACATAATTCCTAATCCGAAGATGTGAACAACTGCGAGTAGAACATCTGGGTTGCCATGTATTGCCTATTATTGTTATTGTAACTACAGTAATTACGAATTGCAGTGAACTCAACACAGGGATTAAGTAAACAGGGTCTCTATGCAGATGTGAAAGTAGCATTAGTTTAATTAAGTGATGTTTCAACATACCCTTATTCCCTATGCCATTTACAGTGCCAGTGAAACTTAATATGTACTGTATGCTCCCTTCGGCTTAGAATCTCACTTAGGATGGCAGAATACCCTTTGAAATTCACTTTGCATGGAATGAACCTATACTGTACAGCTTTTCCATGGATGACACTTTATCTCATTTTGAGTTATTGCATCCTTTATAGTGATTATCAGACAGATTTAAGTGTGTGTGTGTGTGTGTGTGTGTGTGTTTATATGCACAAAAAGCTGTCTGTTTTTACTCATAACCTTTTTCCCCATAAATCCTTCAAACGTAAACCTCTTCCTCAGGCAAACAATTCATCTGTTTCTCCTCAGATGAACACTCATTTGTCACATTTCACAATTAGCTGCAGGCATGGCATTTAGCTCATTGCGTTGTGATTAGAATAACTCATTGTGCTTGTCCTCCACAGCATCTGCACACATGACTGCTGAATATTAGCATGCCCATTATTTGTCACTTCATCAGTTTAAACTGATGCTGAATACATTTGATGGAAACTATGATTTGTGTGTGGCTGTCATCCAATATTCATCCCAGCCATTTATTTATGTCACTTGCTTTATGGTGCATTAATTTTGCGTGCATGACAGTTCACTTGGGGATCTTGGGTAGGCTGGTTGATGGGTTGGACTAATTAATAATTTTTTGAAGGGACTCACAGTAGACAGTCAAACGCACAGTTACAGAGTAGAATAAAAACAAAAGCTCATACCCAGAGGGCTGTGAAGTCAAATCCTGTAACATGACAGTTACAGCGTAAACCAAATGTAAGACCTTGGCATTTGACCCCCAATTTTCTCCTGGGGTAATGTGGTAGCAGACCTTTTGGTTTGACCTTAGAGCTAACAACGATCCCTGTGAACATGTATTTGTGGCTTTGAGAGGCTGACTAAACTGGCTGTTGCAAATAGAAGCTGTCACACATCCAGTGTTAGAAATTACTCATGAGTAAATGATCAAGTCCAGCTGATGCCATATGTTGATCTCTTAGCACTTTTCAGTTCAGTTTTGGTTCAGTCTTGCATGAGTCACTGTCTAGACTTTTTTTTTTTCTTTTTTTGAGACTTATAATTAACAAAGCAGGGCCCTGTGCTCCAAGTTAGGGCATTTTTATACATTTCTATTTGTAGTGTGTATAAGTCAGTCACATCATCACTTGAGTGGAGGGATTGTTTCTATCATAGTTCATATAATAACAAATACACCGTTTTTATCACAAAGAATTGTTTATTGCTGAAACAATATGAAAAAGGTAATTGCATTCTTGTTTTCTATCAGAACAACAGTATAGTGCTGGTATTAAACTTCTCACCTTGTGAGAATCATAAAAGCTTCTTTCTTTTTTCTCTCTCTTTCAAAGCCATTGACAGGATTTAATTTATGTGGAAGATTGAGATGGCTCATTCTTCTCTGTCACAGCCAATATGCTGCATCAAATGATTTGACTGATGTGCTGCACCGTAATAATTAAGACAAAGATCAGACATAGTTAATTTTTGCCTTGAACAAATTATTTTCCCTAGTGCGAGTAGTCTGATGCCTGGGGAAGATGTGTGCCATTGTGTCTTTTCAGGTGGAGTTTACATTTTATTTACACTGACAATTTGCTATATGTTTTCAAAGCTAGATTAAAGGTTCTAAGTAGAGTAGGAAAGGCATGTCTTCCCATGAGACCAGTAAATATTTTTTACACTGTGCCCTCAGTTACCTGCTTTACTGTGCTTGTCAATCGCTGTCCATGGTGCTGAAGCAAATATGCTGTGAATGGAGTGATGCAAATCATGATAATCGTGGTTCATGGTTTTGTTACAGCATCTATCTATCTATCTATCTATCTATCTATCTATCTATCTATCTATCTATCTCAGAGCAGACTGTGCCTAATGGCCCCCTCTATTGGTGGTGACTGTACCAAAAAAACAAAAGTTCATTCTTTTTATATATTTAATTTACAATAGCAAGGGAAACCATCTTTGTTAGATCGCGTATCAATGCTTTTAAATATTCAGGACCAAATCCAACCTGGTATTGACAAAATTCATGAAGATCTGCAATTCACTCATAAACATCAGGTGATCCCTTGTGTATGCTGTCTCCATACACTGTGCTGCATTTGCCTTTGGCGTAAGCATACCCCCACCCCACCCCACCCCACCCCCATCTGTCTCCCTTTCATTCCCATCAAGTATAGCAGCATTCGATAATAAATAAACCGCTTCAAAGTAATGTGTGCCTTCAATCCAAGAAATAAATATATAAATAAACTATAGATTCAATATAATACAGAAATAAAGATTCTAATGATGCACAGTGAACAAAAGAGTCTTAATTCATAATATGTGGAGCAAAGAGTATTTGAGACGTGGCTAACAATAATTTAGTAGAGTGTTACATATGGATATGAAATTGCTAGTAAACTGAAGAGACAGGAAGGTAATTGATTTCAGCACTCTGGGCATACTCTTTAAGATGTGTGGTAGAATATGTAATGTCTAGTAGTGTGTAATAACTCATTTCATAATTGGGTAATTACTGATACTGAAATTTTATTTTATATACTTATCTATGTTGATAATTAGTCTTTTTTTTAATCCATTTCTAGTTTTTCTTTTCTTTTTCATTATGCATTTTAAATATGTTCTCTGTATGTATGCTTATGTATATATATGTACATGTTTCTGTAATTTGTTTTTATTTACTTATTTATTTCTCTATCCTTATTGTGATCTGCTGGCATGGCATGTGAAAAGCTTTAAATAAAATATTTTTACATACTGTACACATTGTGTACACATTGTACACATTGTAATATTTGTAAGTACTGTACACATTGCCTTGTTACATGAATATTATTAAATATTTATTTCGTAAATTATAAAGCAATTAATACATTTTCTTCCAGATTTTTACAGTATTTTACAGTAAAATTGCATTAGACTGCTAAATCAATTATATATATAGGTAGGTATGTTAAGTATCCGACTTTTTATTTTTCTTGTTTATTATAAGACTCGCTTCCCAAATAAAATTAGAGCTATAATGTCACTAGAATAGTGAGTGTCACAGGGTTAATGACTTGAACCTACGAACACATTTGCGTTTAAAGAACAAGCAAAGCTACAGTTCAACAGCTCAAACCAAAGCTAAGGATCCCTCGCCTCTTTACTCTGTGAGCTCGTGTCTGGCGTAAGGCTGCTGCCTCACTGTGCTGTCCCACATATCGGAAAGCATCGCCCGGCTGCGAGGATGTTTTCATAATGCGCATCACACGTGGTTCATAACCGCAATATCTAACAGCTGAGGGCAATGAGAAACTCGCCCAAGGAGGAACGAGAAAGAATCCGTAAACCTTCCGTAGGTGGGACTCGCGCGAGGGGTTTAATGCAGAGCACGAGACGATTTCAAATTGTATCTCGAGCACATTGCCACAGATAGAAACGTAGCGCTCGTCGTTGTTCAGCAATTATCGTACTCGGAAACGTTCCCCTGGTGTGTCTTCAACAGAGGAGAGGGGATTGCCGAACAACATAAATGTCTCAACATGCAAATGATCCTCTACTGTAAGTCTTTTCATAGTATTGCTTACGCGCGTTGCGTCTCGCTGACTGATAAAAAACGAGCACATCTGCTTATATTCTCAGTTATTGATATCCTACGCATATACTGTAGAGTGTTCAGTGAATGTTTGCTTAATTGCGTATGTCAGTTAAGAGACAGCTAGTGTTGCTCTCGAGCCCGAGATTAATACGCGTAATAAAACACTATGTTGCTCAGCTTCATTTTGGAGTGTGTGTTTATATGACGCGGCGACACTGTCTTCCTTGCAGGTGAAAGTTTGTCGTCTACGAGAGGAGATACTGAGCTCGAGTCCACACACGGCAGACACGCGTCTATCTAACGCTGGATTGTTTCTCATTCGCGTCTTCAAAATGAAGAGAAGGCAAAAACGCGTTCTGCAGATGGCATTTCTATTCATGGTGGCTTTAATTTTTCTGCCAAACGTCGGCCTTTGGTCAATGTACAGAGATAAGAGCCTTATGAAGTCGCATGAGCCAGGAGAGCAGGTGAGTACAAACCTTTAACAGCTGTGACTCGAGCATTTATAGGTTAAGTTACTGTCAGTCAGATCTGGTGCATGCAGCCTTACCTAAGTAAATAACAAGCTTGGATAAGCTTCAGCACACCTTTATTAATACTGCACTGAAAGATATGCAGGTCTTCCGCATGCATTCTTGCAGAAGTTTCATTTTTTTTAATCCCATTTTATTTTTTAGGTCCATGTCTTACTTTCAAGTGATATATCACAAGTCATTGTAGCACTTTTCTCTACTGTACTATATGGGTGGTAGGCAATGTTGATCTTTGAATAAAAGTTGTAAACTGTTGTAGAGCATAATTTCTGTATTCCAAACAGCATCAATGTCTCACATTAGTTTGTCTTTTTAAAAATAATGTATTCTACTCATTATTTAAAGGGTTGGAAAATGGTCAACATTATTGTGTTTGGTCATGTTTATTACGTCCAGCACCACTGTATTTATCAAAGTTGTTTATTACCAAGCGGAGAGTTATTGTGCCCTGGAAAATGTGGCTTTTGACATCCCGTCTTCTCTAACTAACCCAACAGTACTCTAATTAAACTTTTAGAATACAAAAATGCATCTTTATGCGCTTTGTTCAGTTGTTAATGAATAGTTAACATAACATTATTGTGTGTTTGCCTCCCACAAGATTATACATTTAGGAGCACTTAAGAAGTCAGCAGTTTTGCCTTGAGGGAAACATAAATCACCAGTCAAAAATGAAAGATCATTTTCTTGCAAGGCTTGCAGAAATTAAAATGATGAAGCGCTATCTCATGCTAATATTGAATATTTATTGTTGATCTTCCGCTAATGCTCTCGGAGAGAAGGAGAGAACAATTGAAACTCCTGAATGTGTGATCTTCAAGAGATTCAGGATTATAGCATAATTTTCATAGGCAGATTTCCTTAATCACGTTTAGCTCTCATAGAACATCATGGAGAAGCTCATTTACTTTGCAACTGGCTGCTGCTTGTGATTAGAGTGCAATCAGTGATTCTCTCAGCCAGATGTCATTGTGGCAAATTTAGTCCCCTGAAAACATCTTGCATGTGGAAATTCACTTGGGCTGGGGTTGGCTGCACTCACTTACATACACCGCTACTAGATGCCACTTCCTTCCTCTCAACATTACAGATCTAGTGTTCCCGTCTACTAAATTCCCTCTCTCCTCATCCATATGTCTGCACCCCTCACCAGCTGCCGAGGGGTGCTGTTGGTTTATTTGATTCCGCCCTTGGGTACCTGGTTGCTTTTGGTTTCTGCAACTGCGATGTAGTTCTAGTGCTCAAGGGGAAAATGCTGAGTCTGTTTATTGCGTCTCGTAATTGCAACTCTATCATTTGTTTTGCCAGAGTTGCATGACTTTAGCCTTGGGGCGAGTACAACCGCACAAATCCAGTCTCTTCATTAAAGTCAAATCAGTGAGCAGGCACCACGGCGGTGACAGGGCCAAAAATATCAGAGCACCTCATGCAGGGTGCTGTCCTTTTGCTCTCTGCTGACCTCCCCATTTCCGATTTCCTCAAAGAGGCATTGTCCAGGCAAAACATCCTTGCTCGGCTCTTTTGGAATTATGTAGATGCTTTAATGCAGTTAAAGGCATTGTGACAGGTAGGCCTTCACATAGAAGCTGACCGAAACATTCGGCAGTGCCTTAGATAGCGGGCTCAATATGTAGCCTCTGCTGTCTGAATATTTAATATCATCTAATGAAGCAAATCAGGCGGACTATTGATTCTCCAGCAGTTTTTAAGGGAATATGATTAGTGGACTGAGGAAAGAGGATGGGGAGGGCAGCGTAGGGATGAGAGCAGTCTGCAATCAAACTCAATCCCCTCATGTCACATACTTTCTGGACTCAAAAGGAGCTTGAGTTTACCAGCTCAATAGAAAGATCCCAGTGCCTGTTATTGTGCACCTGTCAGAGCAGGAGAGATAATTGACAGCAGAGATGTTGTGTCAATAAGCCCCCAAGAATCCCGGTGAATAAGTCCGCCTTGTGTGTCCTCTTTTATTATCCGATAGCAATTACCCATGATTGAATCAGCTCTCCGATCCCAAAAATCCTGCCTCAGTGATGTTAAGCGAGGTTTAATAAAATAGCGACGGGAAGCGTAGACTCCTCGCACTGGGTCCCTTTCTTCTGGGAAGACATGTGTTGAGTTCTGTCCCTCCTTCCCCATCAAAATCTCTGCTTTCTGTCCTTTGGGAGACAATCATGTTGAATTAGCTCTGGCGGTCCACTCCTGGCGCGGGTAAACAGCATCTGTGTACTTCGGTGGGTGGTGCGCACAGCGCCAGTGCTACGAGATTGACGTGTGCTGATAAGCGTGTGTCAGGACTGATAACCTTCCCTCAGCTCCTAACAAGAGCCCACCGTTGAGCATGACATTGCCCAGGAGCATTATGAAAAGGCTGTCTATGCAATCCTATCTCGCCGTGCCACTGCTCTTCAGTGTGTTGACAACAACGGGGCATGCAACTCTGTCACCGATAGCACGGTGGATAACAAGAGCTTCGTCGTTGTTAACTACCTGGGGTGGAAGCATGACGAAGGTGGATGGCAAGATGATGACCTCGGAATCCTTAAGCTTCCCTGGATGAAGTTTTAAGCCGACCGTGTTTATGTCATTCTAGACAAAGGAATATTATTGTCGCTTTCCATTTGCCAGCAACGTGACAAGGGGAAGAAAGATGTAGTAATTGCAATTACCCTCAGTGTCAGACTAGAGAGATACATTATGGTAATGCACATGTCAAGTTGACGGTAAGAGCATGGGTGAAGAATGCACCAGATGATTTGTACTTAATTGTGGTCTGGGAACACTGAAATCACACAAATAGTATTGCAGAGAGGCTACAATCACCTGAGGATGAACATTGTATATCTCATATAGATCTTGTCAGTACTGTAAGTGTTATAAGCATTCCTTGATGAGCAGCACCATCTGGTGTGACACGAGGGCAAGGTTCAATTTGGAAATGGAAGGGGTTTGATGATAGACAAGTAAATGGCCACCATTTTGGTCAAAGAAGGAACAAGTGTTTTTCTCCTCTTAATTTCCATTTCGCTGAATATGAGGGGGGGGGGTCTTAGCCAGCCAAGTGATCAGTACCAGGAGAGATGATGTAATTGAATATTCCACCTTGAAGTGATAGTGTCCGGTCTTCTAATCTCATACACCATATATCCTTTCTCCACGATCCCATGGCATTCTGTTATCGAAAGTCATCAGCATCACATTGTTTCCATGTAATTGCGTTCTTCCCAGAAAAAGGGTAAAGATAATTGGATTTCTTCGTGTACAAAGAAAAATATCTTTGATATCAAAGATCAATATCTTTTTGATAATATATCAGATTTTTAGGATCATTAAGTGATTGGCCTGGACTCTGACTCGAATGAGCTGGTCTCGACTACTCATAGAAAATTTGGTTTTGGACTCGGACATGAGATGGACTTTGGGCATACTCACACTGGGCATGGTTGTCTTGTACCAAGCCCGATTTTCCCCTCTCCCCACTCTCCCGCTGACCTGCACTCACATTGCACTTAACGTTCTGGGCCAGAGCACACTTACATCATTACGTTGCAACTTTTTGATTTGAAGAAAACAGGAAGAAAAGTGCTTTCGCTAATAGACTATCTAATAGATTTATCACGTAGGGATTTTCATTGTTTTAATTGTACTGCAAGTATCAGAACATTTTTACAGAGGCAGATGACACTGATGGAGGAATTTGCAGCTTTACTTGCACACTACAATTACTGTTCATCACTAAGGTGAGAACCAAATCTGTTAGATATGCTCAAATTAATGGAAAAGTGTACCATCCAAGTAATAGTAGAAGATGTTTGTTGTCATAATGATGTAGTATCTGTTCCATGCTCCGGTGTGGTTATTGATCACACTACATGCATACTGCGCCCGAGCTCAATCAAACCCAATCAGTATGGAGTGATCACACTAGCCAAACGAACTCGACTTTGGGGTTAAATGTCAGAGTGTGAGTACACCCATAAGTCCAAATTCGGTCTTGTTCGGAATCGAGTACTACCACACTGATGCACAAACCCACCTTCCTTCCTTCATACACTCACTCTACTTTCATGTTAAACATTATGCTCTCTGTCCTTACCACCTGCAGATGCACTTGATGGCCAGTGCCCCTAATATGAACAGCAGTGTGACCCCTTTTGAGAAAGAGACAATTTAAACTTGATTACTCTGATGTGCCTCATGAGGTGAGGATGGAGCAATGTCTCAGGCTGTTCACCGTGCCTCCCAAGAATAATGTGCATTTCATATTAAGCGGTAGCCATATAGCAGAGCAGGGTAATATAAAACCACTTACTCTTAGGCTCACAAAACAAAGGGACATGGACCTTTCCAGTCTTGTGTGTTTGGCACCTCCATTAAGATAATAACACTATTACAAGAGATTGAAAGCCTCTGAAGAGCTCTTATTTTCTCTCTTGGTCTTTAGCCATGAGAGTGATGTGCACACAGACACACACACACATGCTTATGTTTATAATGGCCATGGCCATGTGCATGATTGTTAGGTGTATACTGATTAGAATGAATTGAACTAATGTACTTTTGCATTAGTTATGAAAAAGTGTTTATCTACTGTAAAATAGCCCTTTTTCATTAATAAAGTGAATGGTTTGTGAAAAAAATGCACATACTTGTTTATGTATAATTATTTAGCATTATTTAGTCAACACTGTGTTCAGGACTACTGCACACATGTATCAGACCTATTTATTTTATTGTAATGTTATAAAACTAGGTCCAAATTCTGTAGCTGTCTTCACATAGTATGAGAGATTATATTCATAATTACAATATGTAACACACAAATCTAGGTTGCTTACAGTATTATTAACAGAACCTATAAATAATTTAAAACAGAAACTATAGCTCATACTGATCAGGGCAAAGAGGACTGATCAGTTGGCATGTACTGCATGTGTAATGTTCGGAAAAAAATTAATATGATGATATTAAATTCTACTTTTCACACAGACAAAGCAGCTTAAAATAATTCACAAAAATAAGCATGCATATTAAACATAGGCATCTGGATGGTGGTAAGTGAGATTACAGGTAAACATAATAGCTATAAAAACTTATTATGTATCATTATGTATGTCAATGCTTGCATACATTATGTAAGTGTCTGTATGCAGCAGTGTGTTAATCTTCTCTTTATTTGTCCTGAGGTGATCTGAGACCTCTTTGTGTTGAATTATTGCCGTTTGAACTGGCAGATTTCACTGACTCCTCCACCCGAGTGATTGTTATCTAAGGAAAGTGAGGTCTGTTATATTTTATGGCTCCTCTCTGAGCGTGTAGAGATTTATGGCATGAAAATTTGCCATGTAAGATGATATTTGTCATTGGCAAAAAAATACAGTAAAATTGGGCAGCCGGTTTAATGGTGTAGCCCAGTAAAGGATATCATCATCAGACCTGGGGGATAGTGGGTGATTATGCAGAATGTGTGGCTAATGCACAATTTAGAATCAGCTTTTGATAATTTTTCCACCGTCAGATGGTTTGTTTGAGCCATATATTGGCTGGTCAGAGAATTAATATTGAAGATGTTCTGGCATGCATTGTAATTTACCCTAATGATGGGAAACTATGGAGACTATTGAAGAAGTTTTGATAGGTTACAAAAAATTCAGAGCATAGTTATTCATGAATGCTTTGGCGGGAAAATGTGGCATTTGGCTGCGGATCTTGTTTAAAACAGAAAGCAGACAGTAACATTTGAAATTAAAGAAGAAAATCAAAGAAGCTTTTCATATCCTCAGTGTGAACGCGGGACTCAAGGTTATGTCATTTTTTAAATGATTTGTGTTCTTGCTGTTTATTCATCATCCAAGCCCCAGCCCCTCTCTCAAGGTTAAGGTGGAAAAGGTCATGTGAAGCCATACAGTTCTTCTTTTGTTAGAAGCGATGATTTACAATCAATCTCATCTCTGTGTATTTAATCGACTTACATGCTCTCTTGAGTAGTGTTGTCACGGTACCAAAATTTCAGTATTCGGTACCGATACCAGTGAAAGCTTCCGTTTTTGTGGAGTAATAGCACTCCTATGTTTTCTCACCTCATACTCAGATTCTTAACTGTAGTGTCTCTCACTGTCTCAGTAAAACATTTTTTTTAATGATTCACTAAATAAAATTAAAATTACAGTTGCTTGTTATTGTCCATCTGGCTTTGGATAAAAGCTAAGTAAGGTTATAACAGAATAAATATGATCATCATAAACATTTAAACATAATATAATATAATATAATATAAAAGTGAAGTGACGTGACATGTGGCCAAGTATGGTGATCCATACTCGGAATTAGTGCTCTGCATTTATCCCATCCAAAGTGCACACACACAGCAGTGAACACACACACACCG
>NW_015557067.1:86966-126814 GCF_001515605.1 Sinocyclocheilus anshuiensis
AATATAATATAATATAATATAATATAATATAATATAATAATGTGGCACTATTGGTTGCAATCAATAAAATAAAATGGAACTATGGAGAGTCTAGTTCACACTATACCTGTGGGAAACGGTTCAGTTTTTCTAAGAGTAATTGGAATTTCCAGATCTTATTTCAACAGCAAGACTATTTAAAAGTCATTTCATGAACTCCAGCGAATGCTTTACCTTCTTACCATTTCAAATGAACTTGATTAGTATCTTTTAATATTGAGAGAAATCCTCCAGGCTTGTTAGAGGGTCTCAAAACTACATTTTCAAATTCATGTATTCTCCTTTAAAAATGAACTATTTCTCCTCTCTCCCTTTGTCTCTCTCTCTTTTTCCCTTTAATTTATTGCGAATGGACCGAAAAAAAAAAAGTCAGCTGGGCTCACTAACAAGAAAGACCTTGATTCTTATTAGGATATTGTTTGAGTCATTTTGAAACATTATCCAATTTAATTAATGCCCCGCAGAACATCTTTGATCCCTTAATGGAGAAAATAGGCACTGACTATGATTAATGTTTGCTAGGTGTTGTCAGTGAATCTTTATTAGAGGCTGGAGGTGTATTTCCATTATGCTAGATGCTGAATTCATCAGAAGGATGAACCTATGTTCAGCAGCCATACTGCGCAGCCAGACAGATGATAGAACTATCAAGGGAACAGCTTGAGACCAATCACACCACTGTAGGGAAAACTGAGACAGATTATTTTGTAAAGTTGGGAGCAACTTGCTGCCCACAGTGCCAATTTATCTTGAGGTAAGGCCAATGATGTATGTGCCATAGAGGAATGGATAGGGGGTGCTGAGGGAGGAGAGTTATACAGCAAGATATGTGACAAAAAAGGGAAAGAGCAAACAGCTATTAGTGGCATCACATCCTCAGAGAGTTGCAGTGACCTGAGGTCTTATAAATGTGTGCTTGTTTTTTCGATGTGGGTAGTTTGTTTGTCCACTTCTACTAATGTACATAACTCAGATATATTTTCTTTTTTATTTTATTTTATATGTGGTACCTTAGTTTAAAATTGTAATCACTGCATGACTATTAGAATGAACAACAGGGCCATATATGAACTTGCCATAATGAAGGAGTGAAAGATCGGGTTCCTCTACACATGATTAATTATCAACATTATTTCAAGATATCAAGGGATATCATCTGTGTGACCATGTGAGCATAATTACCAGCAAATATATATATATATAGTTTAAGTGTTTATGTAGTATGTTAGACTAGTTTAAGTGTTTATGTAGTTAATAAAGCCTTACTTGTATCACACTTGACGTTGTTCATTGTTTGCTCATAACTGGAGTCACTTAATCATGCAGATTTATGCTACAAGCTCTTTGTAGAGTTGTACAGTAAGAAAGTTATTTCCCTTAACCAGGAAATTAACGTTCTTAGAATTGACAAGACAGTTGACCCTGAGAGGTCAAGTAAATATCTACAGCGGATCTAAATATTTATAATTAATTATAACTAGTTATGATTAATTATTCATATTTCCCCATGAGATGATTCGCTACAATATATATATATATTAGGACTTAAAAAGTCCTAATTTGCCTTTCCACAAACTAAGGCCTTAAAAGGGTCTTAAGTCAAAGCAGAAAGTCTTAAATTCATAAAGTCATAGTGTTCAATGTTGCATGCACTGCAAAAAAAAAAAAAACCTAAAAAAAGTATTTTTGTTTTGTTTTCTAATACAAATATCTAAAGGTCAAAGACGAGACATTGCATTTTGGTGTCTGCATCAGATTCATTTTACAAAAGTGATATTAATGCAAGTAAAGTGTCTACTTTGATGTTTCAAATAACTTGTCAAAATATCAATACAATAAAATATCAAATAAAATAAATACCAAATAAAAGTCAAGTCAAGTCAAGTCACCTTTATTTATATAGCGCTTTTAACAATACAGATTGTGTCAAAGCAACTGAACAGCATTAATTAGGAAAATAGTGTGTCAATAATGCAAAATGACAATAGTAAACATTTTTTTATGTTTACTATTATGTTAAATAGTATATGTTAAACAATTTTTCAGTTAAAGACAGTTCATCATTGAATTCAGTGATGTCAACATCCAGCTCAGTTTAAATAGTATCTTTGCAATCAAGTCAACGGTATCGCTGGAAATGAAGTGTCCCCAACTAAGCAAGCCAGAGGCGACAGCGGCAAGGAACCAAAACTCCATCGGTGACAGAATGGAGAAAAAACCTTGGGAGAAACCAGGCTCAGTCGGGGGGCCAGTTCTCCTCTGACCAGACTTTAAGATAAAAATATTAGACGACAAAGAATTAACTTGACGGAGCTCAAACTCAAAACACACGGCAGCAACAAACAGGAAAATGTCAAAATATGGGTGAAAAAAATGTTCCATCATCATTCAGCGTAACAGGTCAGAATAAGTATTACAACATACTTATTCTGACCTGTACTTATTAAAATATATCAAAGTAAAAAAAATATCATACAAAATTTGTATTATATTTTAGATAATTAAAAATGCTGACAAATGGGTAAAACCTAGTGGTTTGAGGGATAGTGTCAAAGATTGAATAAATATTTAAAATGATTAGATTTTGGGGGCTGCACTATGATCCTTAAATATAGTTCTTAAAAGTAATCTAATGAGTCATCTAATATGGCTTTTTCTAAATTAAAACTTTTTTTGGAGTGTGCTCAGAAGTACAGTAAAATTATTATTATTATTATTATTATTAATAATATTGTAAAAAGGAACAGAAAGCCAATGGTGATCTGTTGAAAGTTGTATTTTTAAACTGTGAAGCATTGCTAATTTGAGATATTTACATTTAGAGAACAAATTGATGCATTGTGTTCCCTTCAATTTATTCCTTAATTTTCTTTACATGGTCTTAAAAAGTCTTACATTTACCTTCATAAAACTTGCAGAAACCTTTTTTCTTAATGGTTTGATCAATGTTGATTTAAATATCCACCAGGAGAAATTCCACCATGGACTGCCAATAATGTTTAAATATATATATTTCCCCCCCCATATATTGTTCAGATTTCAACTTCAGTGAATAATGGCTTCAATTTTTGTCATGTCATATGACCTTGGAATAGAGGTCATATGGACTCGTTTTTTTTACATGTTAATTGATTGATTTATTGATTGAGTGATTTTTTTTTTTTATTGAGTGTGAAAGGTGGTTCACTAGAAATATAATAGCTACATAACAGCATATGCGTTTGGAATGGCATGAGTGTGAGGAAATAATGGAAGAATTTTCAAAAATGTGCATTGCTTTGTAAATGACCCTGGTCTATTAGTGTTTGTTATTTTAAAGAAAGAAATATTATTTTTATGCCTTTTATGCCTCTGAAACCTTCTTTTTCTGTTAATGAAACCTGGGAAGTTCTACTATCCAATCAAATATTGAAGGATAAAGTCTAGCCTCACATTAATTCCTGGTAAATATTCCATTTCACTCTAAAGTACACCATAATACGTAAAATGCATTGTTGATGCCATTTTAAGTCACACTTGTTTTACCTTACAGTTACAGTCTGACTATCTGGTATCAGTGCCGGGTGTGCTGCTGCTACAACTGCATAACTGTCTTGAAGTCGTATGCAGCACCAGCAATTGATCCTTTTGAAAACGTGGCTTTGTGTTACTCAAATTACACTTCAGCTCTCTATCGATCGGAATCCTGGCTGCAGCCTTTGTGTCGCGTAGTGTTGTTATTAAGCTAATTTATCCTTGGAATCACCAAGTAGAAAGTTAAATTAAGTGTGCTGTACAGTTAAATTACCTTTCCTGTACTCAATAGCTTATACATAAATATTTAGCCACAGAATCCCTCTGCAGGTCTACATCTACAACTGTTCATTATGTAGAAATAAAGCACAGCAGACACATGCATCAAAGCCCTCGTTGACACCTGGCTGTTCTCACAAGCTCTCTGGGTCATTAGAAGACAAGCTCCTCTCTCCTCAGGCTGCTGCTCCTTTGATTTCCTGTTATTTATGACATCACGTGAACTCATAAAGTCCATCCTAATTACACTTCACTCTTAAGATTAATGGCTGATCTCAGCCAGATGCATCCGCCGAGTTTACCTTTTTCCCACACGACTGATGGATGTTTCCGTGGCTCCTCGAGATTCCCTGCAGCCACTGGATGGAGGTTTATTAGTCAAAGAATTGGAACAGGCACAAACACCCTCATTCGGCCTTCAAAACACATCTGGACCTACTTGAAAACAATTTCTTGGCTGAAGCCAAAGTGATTTGTCTCACCTTTTTGTCCCGAATTAATTTCCTTTCGCTCTGTTCTCCCGTGATGATCATTGTCTGTTTCTGTGTCGGTTCAAAGTACTAGTAGTTGCCTTTCTTTTAACTCAGCGCTCAGAGGACATTTCTCCTGCCTTTCATGCCACTGCTAATGTAGGATCATTACTTTAAAGAGAGATTTCAATGGCCCTCACCTTAAAGGTTATGTCAAAAGGGGGTTATTAAACTCTGCATGGGTGAAAAACTTGATGATGCTTTGAGTGAGTCCCATCTCTCAAACTTACAAGGCCTCTTACAGCACTAATGGTGACATGAGCTGATAATTACTTGATGAAAGTCTTTAATGTTCTCCTGATGTAACCTCACAGTCCATGTATTGCTTTAGAAAATGCAGATCTCTTCTTTCCCCCTTCACTCTCAATCCTTGTACATTGTGGTTGTTGCTTTGATGTTGCAGCTTTATTGATATAAATTTTTGTTGTTGCTCTCAGTTCAGCTCCAAGCTAAGACAGAATACAACTTTTTTTGGCCTCATTTTTTATCCTTGTCTGTAAAATCATTGGATTGTGACCTAATGAATAGAGACTATGAATAATAAATAAAATGTGATAAAAACACATTTACAACGCTGTACACTACTCTTGAGTGGAGAAGAAAGATTTTAGATGTTTATCAAGTTGTTTTTTATGAATGTTTTTGTATATCAAAGGCAGTTGTTGGCTGTTGCAGGACCACCCTGAAGTATGAGATTTTTATATGTGCCAAATTTGCTTGTGAGCTTTCTGGTTACAGTTGTTTTTTAGTCAGTAACTTGAGCTGTAAATGCCATGTGATGCAGGTGTCCGTACGTACAGTGTGGTTCTACCACATTGTGTTTTTTTTTTATGTTTGCAATGCACAGACCTTGAAATTTACATTACTCGTGTATTAACAGCATCTAAAATGTAAGCAACAACTTTGAGATGTACAAATGTTTATCTATTCTTTTATTCTTTTAGGTTAACCAAATGTTGAATTCATTAAGATTAAATAATATATGCACAGTGTCATCGCATTTATTTAATGCATTTACCTGATTTGACATTGCTTCATTATATTCAACTCGTTTTAAAGATTTCCTTCACTTTACCCAAGCCTACGCTTTAACTGTAAACTGTAAACTGCAACTGTAAAAACCCAACAAAAAATGATTTATGTATTTATGTGCTTGTATTTTATAGATTTATTTGCCTGTTATGGTTTAGGCTAGGATAAGGGTTATGTGCTCAGAAATATCTAATAAAATGCAACTGTGATATATACAGTATATAATATACAGTATACTGTATGTAATATAAAAACATTTGAACATTTACATACACTATTGCAAACAGCTCTTGACCTGTGGTTAACATTGTTTCTTTGTAGTATGATTATGCATCTGAGCAAAATATCTTTCATTCCATATATACAAATTTCATTCTACATATTTTAACCCATGATTGAATCTAACATGGAAATAAAGCAAAATAATGGAGAACAAGAATAGCAAAGTAGTCTGTAGATTTCATTATTTACAGCAGTGTCATGGAGAAATGACAGTGTGAAGAAGCTTCTTATTAACCGAACTGCATACAGTACATGCAGGAGTAAAGTGCATGCCAATTACATGCAAATGAACATGATAAAAATAATTATTCATGTAAACAAGTCATAGTAATCTGACATTAACCAAGAATCAAGAATAAATCAGTCTTGATTACTATATGTGACCCTGGACCACAAAACCAGTCTTAAGTCGCTTGGGTATATTTGTAGCAATAGCCAACAAAACACTGTATGGGTCAAAATTATCGATTTTTCTTTTATGCCAAAAATCATTGGGATATTAAGTAAAGATCATGTTCCATGAAGATATTTTGTAAATTTCCTACCGTAAATATATCAAAACGTAATTTTTGATTAGTAATATGCATTGCTAAGAACTTAATTTGGACAACTTTAAAGGCGATTTTCTCAGTATTTAGATTTTTTTGCACCCTCAGATTCCAGATTTTCAAATAGTTGTATCTCGGCCAAATATTGTCCTATCCTAACAAACCAAACATCAATGGAAAGAAGCTTATTTATTCAGGTTTCAGATGATGTATAAATCTCAATTTCAAAAAATTGACCCTTATGACTGGTTTTGTGGTCCAGGGTCACATATTATAACATTTAAAAAATAGCTATATATTTATAAGAGAAAAATACTTTTTTTGTCCAGTTGGTGTACTGTTATGGCATCTACCAGTAGGGGCTAGTGGGACCATGCTAACAGCCAAGCCTTGACTATTTGTTTTCACCCCCTCAAATCCTCCTTAAAAAATGTGTTCTTGTCAGATTTATTCAGATAAGCATTTGCCCCGTAGAAATAAAAATGGAGTTAGCCTGTATGCATTTTGCCCATGCTTGCACAATATGAGCTTACTGTGTATCGTGGGAGTTGACAGCAGGGTACAGTGAGTGCAGTTTGCCCATGATGGGCACTGACGGAGGTGGACAATGTCCTCTCAGAGCTTTTCATGTTGATCTGTAAAAACATTGTTTCTACCTACAATGATCAAACTGAATCATTGCTGTAAAGCTTTTGATGCCTGATGGTTTCTTGTTTGAACACTCCTGTCCATGAGATCTTGAATCTAAAAACATAATAAAGGCAAACCATGACAGCCTTATCATCATCCTTCCAAAAACCAAATCAGGACAAATACAGCAGTGATGTGTTCCTGTCATCCTTTCCTCAAATCAGCATGACACCACCAGCACTTGATGCAATCCTCTCTGCCGAGTCTGACAGCCACTTTGTGACTGATTTGTTTACATGTGTTATTGTTTCTCTTCTTCTCTGTGATGTTATTCGTGTTGCGTTGTGTTCTCCAAATTTCCAGGCAGTCTCTGTAAGTGACACCACGGCGAATACAAGCGAGTCTCCAGTACATTGAACGCCTCGTTCAAGACCGTTGTCATCTCCCTGATGTCTCATGTCAGATGACAGATGATCAGTTACAGCAAGCTCGCGTGGGCTTAAACACAGGAACTTTTGTGGTTGGTTAAGAGACGTTGGACCCCTAATGTGTTTGTGTTTGTTTCGCTTGACTAACCAGTGCAGCACATCTCAAGCATACAGTCGGCTTGATGTTACACCGAGTGTGAATGGCTTTATTGAATCCTCGCATGAATAAGATGTTTTAGGTAAGATACTTTTCTTATTTTCGCCTTTGAGAAGTTTTGCACCCTGAATAAGGCATTTACAGGAGAAGTTGTTCATAACTTCTGCTGCCTCTCGTCACATGTCTCTTGTTCTTTCACCCAGATTCACAAAGCAAGAAACCGAAATTGTGTGGCTGACAATCAGAGACCCAGAGCAGCGCACATCCTTAGAAGTGCACATCACTGGGAATGACAATCGAGGTAGATTTTGCAGAAAAGCCTCATTTGGCTGCTCCTTTGTGAGCCTCGAGATTCCAATCGCTGACATTCAAAGATGAGATTGGCACAGCTGTCTCTTTTTGGTGACACGGCCTTCTGTGTATCGCCTGATGATTGACAGCTCCCCAGCACTGTTGTCTCCAGGTCTGCAGAGAATCGCCCAGCACCAGAAGTCAAACTAGAAACTGTACCCTCTTTTTAGGGTGTTGAATTATACAACAAGCCCATACTGAACATCAAGGCAATGTTGTATTTTTTTAATAATTAATTATTTTTCTCAGGAAAACTAAACAAAATGCACCCTCTCTTTGTTTCATTATTCTACCATGCCATTCTCTCGCTGGCATTTCAAAGCAACAGGACTGAAGAATGTTTCAGGGTCAAACTGTGATTGCGGTCATGATCAGGACTCCAAAATGTCAGTAGTTAATTTTCCAGTGAAATTTCAGGTAACACTGTATTTTGATGGTCCCTTTTGAACATTCTGTTAACAATAAGTACCATTGCACCTACATGTCCACTAACTCTCATTAGAGTATTACTAGACTGTCTGCTTATATCTGCTAACTCTTTATTGTGATGGTCTCCCAACAGACATTCTGCTGATTATAAGTAACTTTGCAAGTACATGTCAACTTATTCTAACCCTAACCCGTCCAGTTTAATAATACTCTACTAACACTCTAATGAGAGTTAGTAGATACGTAGGTGCAATGTTATTTATAGTCGACAAAATTGCTTAAAGGGACCATCAAAATAAAGTGAAACCAATATAATTATAATGGTAACAATTTATATTATATGTAGTTTGTTAATGCTAGTTTATATATATCCTAATGCATTTTAAGATTTCAAGTTGTATTATTCAGCATTGAATTATTAACACAAATTAATTAAGAATTTTTTTTTGCTGTGGTATTGTAAAGTATTAGCATAACATTAGTTAAATTTTAATACAGTATTAACAAAATGTCTGTAGCCTTTAAGTATAAACATAGCTTCAACTTAATTATTCAAGTAAACAGTCATACTGTCAGTAAGCAGTAAAGCGCAAATAAATAAATGAAGAGCAGTGAATTTTCTTTTCTTTCCTTTCTGTTATTGTTGTTTGATTTAATATTATGAACATAACACAGTGGCAGATATACTCCAATCAAGCAAATAAATAAATGAAGAGCAGTGAATTTTCTTTTCTTTCCTTTCTGTTATTGTTGTTTCATTTAATATTATGAACATAACACAGTGGCAGATATACTCCAATCAGGCATAACATTATGACCACCTTCTTAATATTATGTTGGTCTCCCATTTGCTGCCAAAACAGCCGTGACCCGTCGAGGCATGAACTCCACTAGACCTCTGAAGGTGTGCTGTGCTTTCTGGCTCCAAGATGTTAGCAGCAGATCCTTTATGTCCAAACTGCGATGCACTGTGTATTCTGACACCTTTCCATCAGAACCAGCATTAACTTCTTGAGCAATTTGAGTTACAGTAGCTCGTCTGTTGGATCGGACTCCACAGGCCAGCCTTCGCTCCCCACATGCATCGATGAGCCTTGGCCACCCATGACCCTGTCCCTGGTTCACCACTGTTCCTTCCTTGGACCACTTTTGATAGATACTGACCACTGCAGACCGGGAACACCCAACAAGAGCTGCAGTTTTGGAGATGCTCTAAACCAGTCGTCTAGCCATCACAATTTGACCCTTGTCAAACTCGCTCAAATCCTTACGCTTGCCCATTTTTTCTGCTTCTAACACATCAACTTTGAGGACAAAATGTTCACTTGCTGCCTAATATATCCCACCCACTTACAGGTGCCGTGATGAAGACATAATCAGTGTTATTCACTTCACCTGTCAGTGGTCATAATGTTATGCCTGATCGGTGTATTTGGCTGCATTTGCACCGCAAAGTCTAATGCACAAATGTGATGTTTTGGCACAAATAAGATTTTTGTTCTGACTTTCAGAGTTACATTAAAGGGATAGTTCACTCAAAAATGAACATTTTATCATCATTTACTCACCCTCATCTCGATCCATCTGTGTGACTTTCTTGGTTACTTTTTTTCCGTGGAACATAATGGTAACCAAAATGGTTTGCTTACTATCTTTCTTCAAAATATCTTTTGTGTTCTACAGAACAAAATAAGTCCTTAGAGGATTTGAACAGCATGAGGGTTGAGTAAATCATCACAATGTTTTCATTTTTGGATGAACTATCGCTTTAAGACAAGCTGACTGTGTTTAGACATTTTTAGACATTTTTACTACATTTTTTCTTTCATTTAGTACTGGCTTTGTTAGAAAAAGCCAATAATTTTAACATCTTACTCTGTATTAAGATGCCTGTTACCAGAGAAGCTGTAATGCAAAGCAGACTGTCAAGTGATGTGCATTTGTTGATGTCACCAAATTACCTTATATTTGCATGTTTGTGTTGCTCTGTTATGGATGACTCCCCCAGTAGCTATATTAATATAGACACAGCACCCGTGTTTATCTTTCCTGCACAGGGTTTAGAAATGTAATTATGGCTCAGGCAGTGACATTTTTGTCATTTCGCCTCTGAGTGGCTGATATCATAATGAACAAGCTAAGATTATCTTGAGGCTTTCACCAAATCTTCAGGCCCAGTGTAAACAATGTACGTTTTCGTTCTCGAATATGTTGAGCAAGTGCGCTAGAGTTCTAAAATGTGGAGTTTCTTGTTATATAATATAATGAACAGTAACCTGGATCTCTCGATAGAACAGCATATGACAGTATTAACCTTGCCTCGAACCTCATAAAAGGATTTAAACCATATATATCATTGTGGAGATTATCTGGTTATGGTTTATTAAGGGACAAATTCACATTTCTAGCACTGAAATTACACACTTGGACAATGATATAATGTGAATACTTTGAATTACATTATATACTTGAGTTGGCCACATTACATGTGAATAGTAACTGAAAGAAAAACACCTGAAATGCTTTTCAGTTGATCAGGAGTGACATCTGTTATTTTACAGAAGAAAACAAAATACCAGTACACCAAAAAATGAAAATGGTTTACTCAGCATCACTATGATTTTCTTCCTTCTGTGAGTTGTTTGAGAAACTATGCTTTTTGTGTTTACGTTAATACCTTGCCAAGACATTTTTACTAAAACAATACGTTGTCATGTGTTGCCGCATTCACATGTGTTACTGCAAGGAGCAAGTACTCTTCACAGAGCGCATACACAAATATGCATATGAACATTTGAAAGCAGCCAGTTGTTAGTCAAACAGCCTTCGAGTGTCAAATTGAATTGGTAATCAATACTGCCAATACTGTAGACAGATTTTTTCTTAGTAGCAGCTCGATCAAAGATTCTGTCATTGTTTACTCTCCCTTTTGACGTTCCAAACCTGAATGACTTTCTTTTTCGGAACAATAAAGAACATATTTTGAAGACGTGTAATTAAGTTGGCCATGTTACATTGGAATTGGAAACAAAAATGTTTTTCAAATGATCAAGAGTGACATCTCTCTTATTTTACAGAAAAAAAAAGAAAAAATAACTTTACATTTGACCCATGGTGTAGATGACCCAAAAAAAAAAAGTCTTTTGTCTGTGGGTCTTTTTTTTTTTTTTTTGGTTTGGTTTGGTTATCAACATGTTTCTTTTTGTTCTTCAGAAGAAAGAAAGTCTTACAGGTTTGGAATGAAATGATAACAGAATTTTAATTTTTGGGTGAACTATGCCTTTTTGTGTTAATACCTTGTCAAGACACTTTTACTAAAAATACATCCTGTCGTGTTACTGCATTCACATGTTTTACCGCAAAGAGCAAGTACTTTTCACAGAACACATACGCAAATATGCATGTGAATGTTTGAAAACATCCACTTGTCAGTCAGTTGACTGCTTTTGAGTGTTAAATTGAATTGGTATTCAATAATGCCAATACTGTAGAAAGATTTCTTCCTAGTACTGACTTGGTCAGAAAAAGGGATAGTTCACTTGAAAAAAATAAAAAAAATAAAATAAAAATTCTATCTTCGTACCAAACCTGAATGACTTTCTTCTTCTGAACATAAAATAAGGTATTTTGAATAATTATATACTCAAGTTGGAGAGTAATTGAAAACAAACGTCTGAAATGCCTTTCAGGTGATCTGAAGTGACATTTCTGTTTTTTACAGGGGAAAAAATGCTTTTACACTCGACCCATTGCAGGCTGTACAGAACCCCTTGTTCACTTTGAAAGTCGTATTTAGGTTATGATGAACGCGTATCACAAGGAATCCGTTACCACTAAACCTTTCCCTGTATGATCCCGTTCAGCTTTCTTCCATGCACGTTCTGTTCCAATGTCATTTGAAGAAACATCAAGCCACCCCCTCCAATCCCCTCTTTGAACTAGAGGCCTGTTTCCTGAAAGTGTATGACCCAGATTCATCCCTCTCATTTCCATTTCTCTGATGTTTTTGTAGCGTGCCGAGCCCATGTACAGGCAGTTGTTGTTTCTAATGTTTCAAGGCAACAGAGGAGTCCCTTGAGCATAGAGTCATTTACTTTGTATTTGTAAAAAAATGTATCCTCTAAGCAGAGAGGAACTCAAAGGCAGGGTAATAAATGCGGCGTGCCTCACTCGCCATGCATCAACAGGCTGCTGAGAGCACTCCACCGAAGTAAGTGCCCTCGGAATTTATTTGTTTCTTAAATTGGATGAGTCCTAAGTGTCTGTGGTTTAACATCATAACTAATTAGTCTTGGTGGTTTATCGCATGCGCGTGCGTCTCTGATTTAAACAGAAACCTAGATTAGTGACTCTTATGGAGTGGCTGCAGCCCCATTAGAAAACATCCCTATCTATGATTAGGGTGAAAAATATATGGATGTTAGAATACGTTTGTAAAACCCTGTGCTGTATTTGTTTCCTCTAACTGTTTGTGTGAGTGATCACCCTTAGCCTGGGGTCACTTTTTTGCCTCTGTGTGGGGGAATATATTTAGAAATGTGCTGAGTCAAAACCGTCGAGAGGAAGTGGTATAATACGATGAGGAAATGAGCCCTACAGCGGCTAGAAGCGACTCAGCTCTCCTTATTAACGGAGAACAGGTTCAGCTCAGGGCTGCGGGATGCCCAAAGGCCTCACTCATGAATGGACATTAGTATGCATGTGGGAATCAGCACAGAATTTCCTGAAAACACTCTTCTTCTGTTAATATCAGTAAGACCATGGAAAGCATGGATAATCCATCCTCAAAGAATCCTCTTCTCATATATTTTTACAAAAAAAAACGAGAATCACTCCTGAGGCGAGACACAAAAGAATTGTGATTGCTGTAAATTATTTGCAGCTGGAAAGTTGGCGAGAAGTCTTCAACTTTGTAAACGTAGATCACAGACCTCATGGAACATAATTTGTATTCAATTTCTGCTTCAGAGAAGAAGATTTGTGGTTTATAGGCATTGTAAAGCTTTAGGGGAAATTGAATTGTATGGAATAACAACAGTAAAACTGGATGGGTTTTTATCTTCAGCATGTTTTTTATATTTCTACAGAAGATCTGCCACACTTACAAAGCTGCCATTGGCTGTAATTGTTCACAGGCATATGCCTCAATCAATTATACAAAGGGCCTTATACATGTTCTTGCTTTTTTATATATATAAAAAAAGTCTGTTTGAATCTGAATTCATAAATCAGTAAATATGGCCTCTTTTTTCAATATGAAATTGTAAGGCAGACATCTGAAAAGGGCACAGTTCTATAACAAGCGCAATTTAAAATAGGAACAATAACCTTGGAAAAGACTTTTAAGGCCTGAAGATGAGATGTCGTTATAGTAAGGCCAAGCATGGTGTCATTAATCACAGGGTCTCGGGCCCTGTGAGCATTTTGTGTTTCTTAGGTTGAGTTATTAAAGAAGATAACAGGGGTGAGTGCTTTCTCTACCTCAGGGTTTTGTCCTATTTCTGGATTTTAAATTTCTACTTTCAGTTTGATACTGTAATATGGATGACTTACATTAAATATTAGAGTATGAATAGGGCAAGTGTCTAAGATTGTGAAATTGCTTTGTCTTAATAGTAAAATATGAAGATGATGGTAGCAGTTAATCCAATTACTTTGCCTTTAATTTTATTGTCAGTGTATTGGTTTTCTTTATGAAATAACTTTAGTCTTAGTCTAATTGCTAATTTACATGAAGTTATTCATATAGCATGTACAACATATTTAGAATAAAATGTACTTTTTAATTAGCACACATTATGACTGTACCCCTAAATAGACTAAAAACCTCTTTCAGTGTTTTCTGTAATGGTAAAATTCATTTTATGTTTGCCATTGATTAATTGAGAAATGTAGTAAATTCTATCATGAAGATGTATTGTTTCAGAAGAATCTATGCCTGTGGCATAAACTGCATAACAAGTATGTGACAGGATTGAATTGGCTGCATTTCGATGTGTTAATATAAATATTTAAGTAATAAGTTGTGATATAATGTGCAATATTTTGAATTTAGTCAACTAAAGGGCATTTTTCATCATAGCTGTTGCTATATTGTGGATTTTAGCATGGATGGAATGCTATTGACCCATCAGAAGCCCGAACCGAAACTATATGTAATTATACTTAGTATTTATAATCATAATTTTTTATAATCATAATTAGAATGCACACAGCATTGCGCTTTATCTGTTTCCTTTTCTGTTTTACAGACACATTTATAGATTTACTCTGTCATGTGAGTGAGTTTGTTGGTCGTAATGCGTTATCACTTTCGTGACATTGATTTAAAGCTGGCGTAGCTGAGAGTAGACTTGAGTTCTCATTCTAGATCAATGTTTTTTCTCTTTGTGGCTATATTAACTAAGCCATGCAATACCATAATTGATAAACAAACACATCTTTGAAATCTTTTCATTTCAGCAAATTTATACTTAAGAGACTGATATTACAGATCTGCTAGCGAGCACTATATGTTCCTTACTCCATCATATTCATCATAATCATCAGTTAGGCATCCTGGAGCAGGTCAGATAAGTTCAAGGCTCACAGACACTAGCCATTTTCCCAGGTGGATTTGATGGTTCCCTTTGACAGCCAATACAGCTGGTGATCCTGAGTCATAAGCAAGGCATGCTGGGACAGCTGTCTAGCTGATCTTTATATGCCACTGCTGCATCACTCATAGTCTGTCACCTGTGGTGTAAATACCCATTTAGACTGGGTAGGAGGTTTCACTGACTGATTTCCTCAGATTCACTCACACAAATGGGTGTCTTCACTGAAAGGATTTCAAATCCTGACCTGGATGTTTAATGCTGTAATTACAGTATATCTTGCATTGAAGTCATGTGACATAACACTGCAGATATTTTTGTTTTTTTTGTTGCAGTTTAAGCTTGTAAGATGCATTCGTTTTGCAGTTATATCTGTTTGGCTTGGTTTTATTAATGTTTATTAGGCTGTTTGGTTAATTAAAATGCTATCATTATGATTTAGACAAATCTTTCTTGTAATTATATATGTGTGTTTGTCAAAGTCGAGTTGCATGCCATGAAAGTTCCATTGGCATGCAATCTTTGACATGTGGCCAAGACTTTTTTTTTCATAGAGATGGCTGCACCAATGTTTCATTTGTATTGTACTGTTTTGTTTTGTTCACACTGTATTGTTGATTTTTGCCAATATTTTTTTTCAATCATAGTTTTCATAATAGCTTTACTGATATGGGTGATTTTAGAAAACTGAAATTATTGTAAAATCATTGAAATATTTAAAAATTATATTAAGATATAATCATTTAAATGTTAAATAATAATCTAAAAATATTCACATTACAATAATTAAAAAAACAATATATATATATATATTTAAAATTATCCTAAGGGACAAAAGAAGTGTGGAGAGAAATTGCAATACTTTTTTTTTTTGCAGGATTCTTTCAAAAAAAAAGTTTGAATAATAGCATTTCAATTATGACAACTCTCTGAAGATTTTAGCGTGGTGATGGATATGGCAATGTTAATGTATTTGGTCTTGGCCGAATAGATCTGCTACACTGCTGCTGCTGCTGAATTGCTGCTAGTAGATTATTGCTGCTGCTGCAAGCAAGTACAGGAACTTGCTACTGCCAATGCATATGCCGATACAGTGCATATTTTTTTTATATATATTTAAGACATACTGCTGCTGCACAAATAGCATATACCCGTAGCAGATCTATACAGGTGGAGCTGGGGAAGGTGGAGGGTTTCAGAGAATCTCTAGTGAATGCTAGCCAGCCATATAAATGCAAGGCAGTAAGCTCATTGGCTGCATATGCAGCATGAACCAGTCAGCTTGAAACAATATATATATATATATTTAAAATTATCCTAAGGAACAAAAGAAGTGTGGAGAGAAATTGCAATACTTTTTTTTTTTGCAGGATTCTTTCAAAAAAAAAGTTTGAATAATAGCATTTCAATTATGACAACTCTCTGAAGATTTTAGCGTGGTGATGGATATGGCAATGTTAATGTATTTGGTCTTGGCCGAATAGATCTGCTACACTGCTGCTGCTGCTGAATTGCTGCTAGTAGATTATTGCTGCTGCTGCAAGCAAGTACAGGAACTTGCTACTGCCAATGCATATGCCGATACAGTGCATATTTTTTTTATATATATTTAAGACATACTGCTGCTGCACAAATAGCATATACCCGTAGCAGATCTATACAGGTGGAGCTGGGGAAGGTGGAGGGTTTCAGAGAATCTCTAGTGAATGCTAGCCAGCCATATAAATGCAAGGCAGTAAGCTCATTGGCTGCATATGCAGCATGAACCAGTCAGCTTGTGCCAAGTCATTTAACTCTCTGAATATCATCGGTTATGTTAACAACCCGCCATCTAGAGTTTCATGACTTAACTATATATTTAATTGAATGTGATGAAACGTGTAATGTAAGGACACTAAACAGCTATCAAGATAGGGGTGTGATCCTTTTGAGTGGGGGTGTGTTTGTTTTGGTGGTTTTAAATATGAACAGGGTTTCTCAGAAATTGCTTACTGCACCTTTAAATTCTACACTGCACAGGGAGTCTCTTATTTACATCTTAATTGCACTGTGTGTGAGTAATGATGCAAGCATTTGTGAGAGTGCAGAAATTGAGTTGCAATGACGAGATGCTGAGCTGCAAACATTTATGCAACAGGAGTAGATCTAAATATAATTTTATGATACACACTTTCAATAATTAGTCAGTCTCACAGCTGTAATATTAAAGACAAAACAACGTTTTCAGAAGAGTTCCACATGTAATAATTCATATGCAGTGATGTTACCCAATCGCAGCAGTGGGCATTTACACTGAAGTCTTAAAAGAGACCTGCTTATTTAAACAGTGTTCAAATCAGAGGCCTAAAATCAGGGTAGAAAATGGTGTTTCGAAATAATTTTTAAATTATGACAGTTTTGTATAATTTGACGAGTTCAAATATGAAAGACAAAACTGCAGCACTGTAACTATTCCAGCAGAAACCTAAAGATTTTCCTTTCCTTTCTGACCAACTATAACACCTCTGAAACCATGAGAGTGTGTTTCTGCACTAATCATTACAGACACCACTGCTGTAGCCTTGCCATGAGCTGTGGTACCAGTCAACAAGATGTTAAAGTAAAGCAAGTGTTTGAACAGAAACTAGCACCTCACACTGACACCGAAGGTGAGACGGTGTGAAAGAAAAACTGTTAATTGGTAATATAAAGCATTAAAAATGTCCAAGTCAGACGTGTGTTTGCGTTCTGGATAGAAGCTTTCTTTGCTTTTAAACATCTCACAAATTCATCAAAGGCTTCTCATACAAATATCTGATATCAGAGAGAGAAAGCTGTTTTCATTTGTAGCAAGTTTTCTTCCTGCTTATTTGAGATGACAATATATTCCTATTCAATAATGGATAAAACAATCAGACATACACAAACCTTGAAAACAAACATTTTTGATGCTTTGAAGCGTCAAAAGCTGATACGACATGCTCCTTATTTTCACACAGTTGGAGTTTTAGCAAAGTGTCTGAGAAAACAGGAAGCAGCTCAAACTGAGACAAAGTGTCTTGCGGCAAACACAGCTTTGATCTCCCTTTAACAACCTTCACTTGTCCTCTCACTGTCCCACTGCACAGGAACAAAGGCTTTACACTGGCATAAACATATATGTGTGCGTACAGTGAGATCCAAAAGGCTGAGACCACATTGACAGTCTGGCGTTAAAAAATTTAATTTAAACATGGAAATGAGTATTTATTTATTTATTTATTCATTCAAACGTGTGGGGTCAGTATAGATTTGTGAAATGTCCTCACAGTTTAATATTTAAAAATGTAATTTATTGCTATGATGGCAAAGCTGGATTTTCAGCATCAGTTATTCCAGTCTTCAGGGGCACATGCTCCTTCAGAAATCACTCTTGTGATGTCACACTCGGTTGCAGAGAGCACATGATGAAGAAGAAGATCAGGTTCAAAAGTATTTAATAATCCACACAAAGGTTAATCCAATGAAGGCAAGCAAACTAAACACAACCGTATGCATTAACGCTGATGTCTACACTGATGTGACCAGACAATTGAGAAGTGAAAACGGCAACAAAAACTAATGTAAATGAGGGTAACATACTGGACAGAAAAATGAAATCAAATCAGTGACTATGATGGCAAATGACTAACTAAGGCAGGCAGGACTACAACAGAGACAGAAAACGAACTCAAAACCGAACATAACCATGACAGCTGATTTGCTGCTCTAGAAATATTTATAAATAATAATGTTAAAAACAGTTGTGCTGCTTAAAATTGTTGTTCTCCTGCTGAGTTGCTTAGTTCAGCTAGTTAACTCATTAAATAATGCGATATTCGATTTGCGATACGATAATGCTTAAAGTGCCACATGCTCAGATGAAACAGTTTTACTCAGCTGTGTCTGAGGCAGTTCTGTGAACTTCTATAACTATCTTGTGTCATATCTATATGGTTATTCGTATGTATATATGTATTAAGAGCTCCTGTAAAACCACAACAAATTCCTTGTGTTTGCGCACACTTAAGTGGTGAATAAAGCTCATTCTGATTCTGATTCTAACATAACTAGCATACATGTTTCACTTTTTGTGAGAAGAAAGCACCCCTACAACAACTTCTGAAAGTGAACGTTAGTGTTTTACTCTAGCATTACATAAAAATGTCATTTTAACATTTAACATTTACTCTATGCATTTGCGGTATTTCGATAATTTCGATATATTGCACAGCCCTAGCCAAGGCCACACACATCCCTGAGAGCTGATTTATTCATTTATTTTTACTTTTTGTATGTCAGCTTCTCTAGATTTGATTAATAGATAAAAATACTAAATGTGAATGGAAAATTCTTTGTTGTTGTTTGTCACTCAGTTTTAACCCGTAGCCCTCTTAATCAGATTAGTTTAGGATTAATCTCCAGAAATCGGCGTCACTTCTCTTATTTCCACTTTCACTCATTCCCTGATCTATGTTGAAGGTTATTCTGCAAGTTAACAGAGTCCTAGAACGGTAACACCATGTGCTGTGTGAGCAGTTGTCTGTCACATCGAGTCACACCTGTTAAGGTTGTCAATCCCAGTCACTGACTGTGTGTGCTTGTGTTGCTCTGCATGCAACTATGCATGACAATGTGTCTGAATGCACATGTATGATTAATTTTTGAAATCTTGAACATTAATAATGCATCAGAAAGAAAAGCAATTATAAACCAGTTTTATTTTGCAACAAAACACTTTTAAAATATAATGAATGCACTTTCATTTTGGAGTTGCCAAAGGTGCTCCTGCCACAAAGTTGTTTTATTTGTGGGGAAAGGCTTTTTAGAAATAAAAACCAAGCAGCATGAAGTAATAAAGTGCTCTGTAATAACAAGAAAGCGCCATCTTAGGGCTCTTGTGTTCAGATCGCAGATGTGGTTCAGCTTGAAGCCAAAGGAGTTGGAACAGCCAGACACTTGAACAGAAAAAAAAAAAAAGCAAAACAGAAAAGTCGAGAAGAGGCTGAGCACAGCGTGTTTAAACGCGCAGGGAAAAATCTTTTCAGCTGTTGTTGAGCTCTACATTCAGTTGGGCTAATTAGATTTTCAAAGCTTACAGTGTGGCATATTTGCCTCTAATCAAAATCATTCAACATATCAGTCTGTGTTGATATTCTATGCAGCAGCCATTACTGTCAGAGGTAATAATGTGATCACAGAGAGTGGAGTCAGGGAAGCAGCGCTCACTATCTTTTGCACGTATCCCTAATTTTATCCAAAGATATAACTCTCTTTGCATTAAATTGCTGATCTGAAGCCAGTCACCTCGTCATGTTCTAGCCCTAATATTTGTAATAGGAATGGCAGCACTGGTCTCAGATCAGCCAAGCATGTACTCTTTTATTTCTCGAGTTTGACTATCACCATTACAGTCTGATCAACATTGCAATATATTCTTGACAAGAACTGGAAGCTTAGATAGAAAGGATTCTTTTGATTTTATGTGATATTTAAAATCAATAATCAGTGATATGTATACATAAAAGGCTGGAAAGACAACGCCAAATAAATTTGTAGAAAAACTCAAAACTTTGAATTAAGTGACTAATTCTTTATCAGAAGGGCTCGTTGTAGCAAACATTTGCACAATATAGTTTGAAATTGTGTAGAAGATGGTAGTGTTGGACAATGTATTTAATCTTCACAATTTGTTCACAAAGATTTTACAGGTGATTATACTCTTATTTAATGATTCATTTTATTGTATTATTTATCTTTACAGATTTTTTTCTATATAAACATGTTTAAATATCCTTTTCTTGTAGTAAAACAGAGTATAGTAGAATAGAATTATTAGAGTATTAGAATTGAAAATTATTGTAATAATGTGTAACAATATTACTGTTTTTAATGTATACACACAGTCTTGGTGAGCATAAGGGACTTATATTCTTCTTACAAAAAAAAAGAAAACAAATAAAATAAATGAAATAAACTCACTGACCCCAAACTTTTGAACAGCATTTTACATTAAACATTTGTAATCTACTTAGCAACCTTGTATTCAATGAAACTATTAAAATAATAGTTCATTTGAGTGAACAAATCATTTTTTTTAAGTCATTTGAGAGCATATATGGAGACACACACACACACATACACATACACTGATCAGCAACAACATTAAAACTGAGTGGCAGAGGCCAAATAGTGATGGCTAGCCGACTGGGTCAGAGCATCTTTAAAACAAAAAGTGGTGCAAGGAAGGACCTCAGGGTCATACGCGCCCAAGGCTCATTGATGCACGTGGGAAGTGAAGGAAAGCCTGTCTGGTCTGAAAACTTAATGCTGTTTAAAAACTTAATGCCGACCAGTAGAGAAAGCTGTCAGAACACACAGTGCATCGCAGTTTGCTGCGTATGGGGTTACGTAACCACAGGCCGGTCAGAGTGTCCCTGATGACCCTTGTCCACCATTGAAAGCATCTACAATAGCCATGTGAGTGTCAGAACTGGACCATGGAGCAATAGAAGAAGGTTGCTTGGTCTGACGAATCACGTTTTCTTTTAGATCAGGTGGCTGGCCAGGTACATGTGAGTGGTTTACCTCGGGAATAGATGGCAGCAGGATGCGCTATGGGAAGTCATTTTACCATTTTTCTCTGTATTTTGTATTGGACAGATCATCAATAGCTCATGGGCAGTTTGCGGGTGTGCTGTTTGAGGCTGGGACTACTAAATTCTATACTTTTGTCTTTTTCTTAGTACAGATTGTTTTCTGTAGTTTCATAAATTCATAAAAGTCCTCCTTGTTTCCATGTACTATTTTCCAGTTCTTCACTGTAGGTATTACTGTCCCTAATCTCCCCCTTTATAGAGGGTTAGAACAGCATTTGAAAGTAATGTGGAAGCACTTCAAAGAGACAGAGTAACAAAGAAAGTGAGAGAGAACGAAAGGCCACAAAGGAGAGAAAAAAAGATATTTAGAGTTTTTAATTTCATGAGGATGATTCTGGGTAAATGAGTCCGGCCCAAGTGAATACAGTCATAAAAAGAAATAAAGTTTAAAAGCCCTGGAATTAATCAAGTTACAGACACGCTGTGACCATCAAGAATGTTTCAGAAATTGAATAATGTGAGCTACTGTAGGTGTGTGTGAGTGATAATAACAGTGGCTGGCTCTATACTCTCCTGTAATTTCAGCAGATGTTTAATCTCTCTCCAGAGGAGGTGGATGTTGCTCATGCTGAACAGCATCAGATCTGGAGTCCCTCTCCCTACAGGGCGCCGGAGGTTAATGTAAAAATCAAACTCAGCAGCATGTGAAGTTTGGAGCATCACTGTATTTCACAGCATCCTTTCTCTTACACGCAGGCGCCTGAATATCCATTAGACCAATACTTCAGTTCTCCTACTCCTGTTGAAAAATTTTGCACTCTAAACTTACTACCGTTCAAAAGTTCATGATCCTGCAGCAGTATATATATATATATATATATATATATGTAATGCTGTTATTTGAACTTTGAGAATATTACACTTGGCTTGACTCAAAGTTCTTTTGTTCAGTATATTTGCAGAGAGTGACTAATGGCCAGTGTTGGGAAGGTTACTTTGGAAATGTGATAGGTTACAGATTACAAGTTACCCTACTTAAAATGTAATAGTAGTGTAACTTTTTCAATTACTTTATTAAAGTAATGTAACTGATTACTTTTGATTACTTTTTGATTACTTTTCTAAATTTCTAATGAATGTTTATTTGCAACTGTTAATCGTTTTCCAACATTTACACCATGCAGGGTTAACCTTACAGTAGTGCTCAGACTTTCAAAATCCTTCCTCACTTGAATTAAGATGATCAAATTTGAACACATCCACCACAAAATCAGACTTTAGTACCGCCTTTTACTTTGAGATTGATCTGAAGTTCAATGCAGATTTAAAATCATAAGAAATAGTTTACTGATACTATTATAATCTTATTAACTGTTTATCTCCTGAACTGCATCTTTCTTTACCACGCTATTCAGCGCCAATCCCGCCGTGCAGTCAATTTCACTGGTTAAGGTTAGGGTCAGGTGTGGAGTAGGTTTAGGGGTTAGCATTTTTTGTAGCATAGTGTAGGAAATCAACACTTTAATTGACACAACCAATAAAATCTTTAGAATCAGCTGTGGGGCGGAGTTTGCACTGAAGTGGATTGGGGGGAAAAATCCCCCCCCCAAAAAAATCCAAAAATCCAGGCGTGCCTTGTGCCTGCCTGTCAATGGGAGGAAGCCATGCCCTATTTTGGAGCTCCCACCCCGTTTGGGAGTTCCCGCCCCCATTTGGAGATCTCCAGGCTGCAGTTATACCCTTCTTGTAATTTAGAGTAATCTGAATTCGTAAACATTAAAGGTGCTGTATGTAGGGTTGACACCGAGTGGTTGGACTAGGTATTGCAGTCCGAATTCAAAATATTGGAGAGGGTTTTTTTCACCCGGCCCCTCCTCCTCAGACTTGACGCACACGCAGGTTGCCAGATTGATTACACCAACAGGAATTGACGATGAATAAAATGAAATACGCTGTGTTTTCCGCCAACTGGCAACCCGGGGTCCCGAAATACAATTGGGTAAACTGGCAGTGGGCGGGTTTCACAAACCAAAACAGAGACCGACATTCCGGCCAGGAACACACATTTTCAAATGAGAATAACTGACTGTAGCATTGTTTTTCAGATAAACAAGTGTTAACTTATTGCAAACATATTATGGTATTTTTATGCTTTAGTAGAGTCAAAAACTTACAGCACCTTTAAAATGAGGTTATGATTTTTTTAAAGATTTTTTTAATCTATTGTTCCTATGTTGTGGATCTGACAGAAATTTTGCCCAGTAACATTTTCTGATCGCACACTGTATTAGAACTTATACATTATTACTGAAACTCTAACATTGAATACTGAAACATTATTACAGACTGACATGATTAAACTGTTCTACTGCTCATGACCTATTTATGACTAAACAGGGGCCAGTTGCATAAACAGTCACAATGTTAAGACTGTCTCTTAAGTACTAGTTTGACCAACTAGCAGTTACCCAAGAGGTAATCCGTCTTACTTTTTTGGATTCAAATTAGACCAATCTACCTTTTTGTCACTGACTTAAAAAAGTTATGACCAGTAAGAAGAAAAAAAGAATATATGACTAACTTTTTAAGACTAGCCTAAGAGGTTAATGCACCCGGCCACAGATCTGATGTCAGATTCAACAGGCATTTAAATTTTTCCCACCTTTGTGTGTATCATTGTCATGGGGCTTATTTATTTCACAGGTGCACAAGATGGGCTCTCTGATCTCTTGTGGCATACACGGGGCAAATGATGTGGTTGATCAGAACACAATGGTTCCTGCTCCACTGGACGTGTCTTTTTCCTTCTATCGTTTGAACTCATCACAGGTCGAACGGTCGCAGTCGGCGCTATGTTCCGTTTGTGATGTGATGCAATGCTCTGATGTGCAGATGTTCTCATTAGCTGCACCTACTGGAGATGATCCCATATTCTGAGATAATTATGTATCATGCAGTGGACATCCAATGTTTTTACATTGATAGTTCTTCTTTTGTCACAGTTCTCATTCCTTAGAAACAACCTTAGATTCATGTCTTGACTTAATGTGATGTTTAGATGCATGGCCGTCTGACACCAACACATATGCGCATTCACTTACAAATGTCAGCCAGCTTGATCGAATAGCTCCTGACAGCTACACAAAAGGCTTATTTAAACAGTCCTTGTCCTCATTAGCAGTGCCTGTTTATGGAACCTCGCTTAGTTCAGTCTCACCACTGCTGACGCCTACTGTAGGCCATACAGAGAATAATTCTATTTATCAAGCAAAGCGCATAAAGCACCAGCGATCACAATGCCAGCAGAGGAGCGGCGGCTGACAGAAAGGACTCAGGACATTGAAAACCAGCTCTGAGGAGGAAGCTGTGAAAAAATAGCTCCGGCAATGGGGATTTTGGACAGCACTGCTAAACGACATAATTAGATAGTGGTGCTGGCAGTGTATAAAACATCTGCATGCTTATCTGTAGAAAAAAAGAGAAAGGGCGGTGAGGAAGGGAGGAGAAAAACAGCAGAGAATTGCAGGGTGAACAAGCTTGCCAAATGTGGGGTTGAAAAAAAAAAGGCTTTTACCTTGCACACCTCACTTACAGACAGAGTTTGAATGTAACGTTTCTGAAAGAGTCAAATCACTATGGCCATTATGTTCAGATTTATGTAGTTCTTTGATGACACAAGTTTATTCATACTAATTGACTATACATTCGTTTTCCTTTATACTTCATTCATTGTTTGTACCATCTTCCATTCAGTTTCTCCTCAAGCCTCTTTCAGACAATTGCACCTTCAATAACCATACCTTTTGTTTAACAGTTTTTCTTTCACACCGTCTCACCTTCGGTGTCAGTGTGAGGTGCTAGTTTCTGTTCCAAGCTCCACACACAGTAAAAACACTTGCTTTACTTTAACATCTTGTTGACTGGTACCACAGCTCATGGCAAGGCTACAGCAGTGGTGTCTGTAATGATTAGTGCAGAAACACACTCTCATGGTTTCAGAGGTGTTATAGTTGGTCAGAAAGGAAAGGAAAATCTTTAGGTTTCTGCTGGAATAGTTACAGTGTTGCAGTTTTGTCTTTCATATTTGAACTCGTCAAATTACACAAAACTGTCATAATTTAGAAATTATTTCGAAACACCATTTTCTACCCTGATTTTAGGCCTCTGATTTGAACACTGTTTAAATAAGCAGGTCTCTTTTAAGACTTCAGTGTAAATGCCCACTGCTGCGATTGGGTAACATCACTGCATATGAATTATTACATGTGGAACTCTTCTGAAAACGTTATTTTGTCTTTAAATGCCATATTCACCATCTTCACTGTATCTCAGTATCAGGATGACAGCTGCAGGTCAGAACAATTCAGGGTTCAAGTTAACTTCTCATTTGGTAATGTCATTGTCACAGAGAGGTCAGGGAAACAAGTAGGCAGAATTTAAATGCAGTGTATCTGTATTAGTAATAACAAAAACAAAGATAATCCAAGTACACAGATTTTTGCAGGAGAAAACGTGTGACAGTACAAACAACACAAGACAAAGAACAGAACAAAACGAGGGCAAGATATACACAAAGTAATTAGAACAAAACTAGTAAGAGGTGTGCAACGTAATCAGCGACTATGGAAACAAATGAGGGGTGGGAACATAGGAAACGTGAACAAAACATAAGACAACCAGGAATCACAACTAAAAGTCCATGAAACAAAACAGAAGTGTTACAGTGGTAGCCTTATTACTTGTCCAAATGTGGTTATTAAAGTGATAGTTCACACAAAAATCAATATTCTGTCATCGTTTACTCTCATGTTGTTCAAACATTCTGTGGAACACTAAAGAAATTATTTTGAAGAATGTATTTTCATTCAGGAAGGACGTGTTCTTATGTTCAGTCTGTACTGTTACATTTTTGGTCTATGTATGTAGCAGACAGATGCCTTTCCGTTATTGTCACTTACACTTTTTTTCAGTATTTCACATCCTGAGAAATAGAAAAACAAATGTCCTGCATTCTTAACTTTTAATACAGCAATATATCCAAAGTAAGCAGTCTTTTAATACGGTGAACAGAACCTTACTCATTGCTTTTTCTACTGGTTTAATATAATTGACATAAAAATTATATTAAAATATGTGTTTATTTATTTATTTTTATTTTTCTGCATGCCATATTCTTTATGTATGCTACATATCTACTCTGTTATCTCTTCCCTGTCTCTTTGGTTTGATTTGTCTTTGTACTGGGGGAACAGTGACACTCCTCCTACATGATTCAGTTTTAGAGCAGCTATATGATTTGGATATTGAAGGCAGTGACGCTTTTGAAAGCGGCATCCACCACTGCGCTTTGTTGACCACTTTTAATTAGGCAGCACACTGTGCCGTGAGCCACCCCACTCCAGTCTGGACTGAGTCAGTAATTGCTAAATTTACTGTAATCAATGTGAGGAAAGCAGGGCTTGATGACATGCCAGAAAACTACTGTGTGGGAAAAATAGGGAAAAGAGAAACATCCAGGAGACTAAAGTCTAAAACGCCTTCTTTTCAAAGCTCTTCTGTGTCTGGTAAATTGCTGCTAACCTCACTGTTCTGGAACACAAGAAGAAAATTAGAAACACTGGACTGCTCTGCTTTTTCTACATCCAATGTCTTTTTTTTTCTTTTTAATATGTCTAGTTCTTGAGGACAGACAACTTCCTTCAGCCCCAGATGTAGGCCATCATAAATGAAGAATGTAACTGAATACTGTTGTTTTGTAAGAGTGAGTTATATACAGGACATGGAGAAATAAATAGTGCTGCAGCTTTGCAAAATTGAAGCCCTGTGGGTTTGAGTGTTTCAGTTTTGCTTGGGTTTTAGCCATATTCTTACTATATGCGTACATCTGTCAATTGTAGCTCTTCTCAAAAAACAACTTTAATCAGTTGATTCAATAGCTTCAGCTGATAATGCAGTTAAACATGACATGCATGTAGGTGACAATGCCACATCAGTGTTTTCATACTGACTTAAGTGTTAAACAATTATGTGACCATTTTGTCCCATTCCGTACAGGTGTGACCCTGTATCAAAAGGCACAGATATTTTCAGTAAAAAATTTTTACACTTTTTTTTCCCCACAGTCCTTGTTTTAGTGTGCTTAGTCAGCCTTTCGTCATATTTATAAATTTTACTCTGATTAAAATGCCATCTAATTTTAGTCCCAGGGATTAGTTCAATCCCAGAAACTGTTGACTATGATTGATTTATTTGAAATCATTTTCATGATCATTCAGTCATTTTTTTTTTTCTAAAACATTATTAGCACATATTGTTAATATCATGCAGTCTTGTATTTTCTTGAAGACTACAATCTGACAGCTTATGCTGCATTGATTCACCATTTACTGAGGGTGTCATTTGGGACAAGGCCTACATGTAAATTACTCACAGCAAACTCAAGTCAACCACTACATTAATAACCTCGGCAAGCTCCACCTGTGCTCTGCCACAAAGTCTTACCATCAGAAGCCTCTGTGTCCCTATGGGAGAGTGATATCCAACATTGCTGCCAGCAGTTCTCTTTTTTGCGACTGTCAAGTCGATGTCACATTCTTCTAGTGAAATTCCCCTTTGACAAACTCCGATGTGCTTGTGTTCTTAATTTTTTCCCCCAGAAACTCTCTGAGGCCTTAATAAAGCAATGCTTTTGTTTTTAAATTATTCACAAACACAGTGGAAAAAAGCCGCCCAAATCCTCAGAGCTGCTACTGGAATCCAAGCACCTGCCTCCCATAATCCACTCTGCTAAGTAGCACTCTAAATCATTTCCCTAAAAATCTCTGTCTTTTTCGCCGGATTAATTTTGAGTGAATAGTCTCTGTCTTTTCCAATTTGCTTACCTGAAGCATTTCCATGGTGAAGCTTGCGCAAAGACAAAGCTCTAAAAGGCATGGAGACTTATTCTGCATGTCGGAAGCATGGCTTCCTGAATCCATCTCTCTGAGCTTTCATCAAAACCATTTGTTCTAGTGCATCCCCAGTGCATTAGCACCTGCCGCCAGTGAAAAGAGCTGTTATCAGGGGTCTGTCTGTGAGAATGGGTAAATTGTAGATCAAATGGGGCCTCTTAGACCTTCTAGTGCTCCACTTTTTACTCCCTGTAAATGCCTATTGCGCAAATAGAAGAGGCGTCAGTACAACAGAGGAGCACATTGCTACACTTAAACAAGCTCTGTCTACTGCACACATTTTACCGCTCTACATGGTCATTTTGAGATGCTTTTTCGTTCCCAAATTAGAAGAATCCACAAGGAAAAAAATGTGACATGCTGTGCTGGCATGATGGAATTGATGGTTGGCACCAATTCTAGATGGATGTCCAACCAGGAAGGCAAATATGCACCGTGTGCGTGCAAGTACTCAAAAGATTAAGGGCTGCACCCCGCACAACACAGACACACAAGTACACTATTATTTTTCATGCAGCTGATCAAATCTAAAGGAAAATTTTGCCTATGGCTTAAATATTCAGTATAATGTTTATGGATCAGATTGGAAAGCTTTTTGGTTATTTAAGTTGCTGGCTTCACTGATTTCAGCCAATTGAATGTCTGTTCAAACAACAGCTATGTTTGACGTTTTAATCATTGCATTATAGGACAATTTAGGCGTGAACAAGTTACCTCAGGGAATTCTTAGAAATGTTTCAAAGTGAAGTTAAATTACCTCTCATAATGATGCTTTTGCTGTTGTTTTTTATTGTATTTTTATTTGAGATCTAACTTGATTTAACTTGAGTTTATCTAAATATCTTTTCTGTATAGCTCACTTTAAAAAGTTTCTTTCTCCACAGGGCTTCCCATTGGGCTTAAAGGAAGTACACATTTATACCTGGACAGACGGTTTGAGAAGAAGAGACTGGCATGACAACGAGAGCATCAGGAAAGACAGCCAACGTGTTGGTACGGGCACTGAATATTTCAGAATAGGCCTTTTCTTTCTTATAATTGAGACTTGTCCCTCTTAAAGCATATGAAAACCTCACATTATCACAGCATAAAGGACATCAACCAGACTAAAGAGGAAATATTTGATGATGATGACATTTTCTTTATGGCTTTCATTTAGGGTAGGACATTATTTTAGAATCCCTGCCAAGCTGTCCCTGTAAATCAACTGGTTGTCCCTGTGGCTAAAGAGACTTTATTGATCCATCTGAATTTACGGCTGGTTAATAATGTAAAGGTGTCTTTTTGCAGTGCTAAATTTTAGCTGCATTAGGTCCTCGGCAGTTAAGGATATACGTGGCTGTCAAGGTGCTTACTTCGGTATTTATTTTATTCAGCCATTTTCTTCTGGTTTCCAAGGATGACCCAAGGTGTTCGATGGGATATGGTTGTTGGCCAAGCACAAATTGGCAAACTTTTAGATTTGTTTACAGTTTCAATTATAGATCAGGCAATAACTGACACAGATAATCTTTGTAGGTATCGTGCCAGCAGTAACACCAGATTGTGTCCATGTTTGAACGTAGTGTAGAAATCCAATGAAATCCACATGATGTTCTCTTCTAAAGGGGTGATGAAATGGATAATCAAAATGGTATTGATATTTACACATATAAGAGGTTAATCTACAATAAAAAATAAAAAAAACATACTGCAAGTTTCAGAACTCAAAACTAACTTTAAAATATGAATAATTTTTTCTACCCGGATTTGAAATCGTTACGGCACGATTTCCCCTTGACACGCTCCTTAACATGCGTCATCGTTGTATGTAATCAGGGAAGTGTGGAGAGCCATGCTGTGTTTGGATACAGATGTCGAGTAAGACCATCAAAATCAGACGTTGTTCTGTCAGAGGATGTAAAGAAAAACTGCACCTCCAAAAACTTTGCATAGCCTTCATAAAGATCCGAGCATTAGAAATGCATCGCTGAACTATTTTTAATGATGTGCCTGAGCGACTGAAAAACTGAAAGAAGAAAGTTTTAATTTGTTCTTCACATTTCACACCGGACTGTTTTGTGAATTATTCTTAACATGGTGCCAGTTTTTCAATACATCTTTTATTGAAAGATATGGCAGTGCCAAGCATGAGGCCAAGCAAGCAGTGCCGAGGCAACACAGGTAAGTGTATGTATTGGTAATCTTACAGTGTTTGTAGTAAATGTCAAACCAGCATTTAACGCTATTAAGACACCAATCATATCACTGTTTGAGTGTTGCTAAAATAATCAGTACATACCGGCGTACATGCAGTCTCTTTTGTAACACGACAATAATAATGGTACTTTTAAAACTATAAACCGAAAATGAAGCAAGCAAAAACAATTGCCATGGTGAAACAGACTGTTGCAATCATTGTGGTTACATTTCAGTTTCTTCTGCCTCGGGATCTGATTTGGGCTCAAACATACAGCTCTGTCACAGCAGTTGCCATCTCGAGTATCAAATCACACAACATGCTGTAAGCAAATCACGGTAGTGGGCATTTCTTCAAGAGGTTTCTTCAAGATCCTTTTAAAATGATCATTTTTACAAATATTTCTGGTGCAAAAACTTTGCAAACTAAACTAACCTCGAGAAACATAATATAAAAAAACCCCTGCATTTCATGACCCCTTCGATATAAATGTTAGTGCTTTGGTAGCTCTGCACATACTCTCTTTATTTTCTAAATGCCTCTTAAGAGTCTAAATTTATTTTTTGGGTGAATGCTTTTTAACATTGCAGTGCTTTTACATAGGAAATAATTTTAACTTCAGATACTTGTAAATACTCTTAAATCCCAGATGCTAAATGCAAGTGCTCAGGATAGCAAATAATTGTGTGCTGCACGTAACTGTATGAGAGAAGGTACCCAGAAAGAGGCTTGTTTTATAGCCCTTTGGAATGAAAAAAGAAGTCAGTGTATTAATCAGGAAGATTTTCCTGATTAAGGAAGGGAGGATGGCTTTTCTGGCACCTGCAGGCAGGACCACGTCCTTCTGCATATGTCCCACTCGGCCCAATTCTTCTGTGTTGACCCGTCACGTTGGAGCATGCTGCATTATTCTATCAGAGGGCTTTCAGTGCACACCATCTGTTGGTGACAAATCTTATGATAGCAGCCTCCATTATAAAAAATAAAAAAAAAACACCTGCTAATTTTTCATGAATCTAGTTCATTGGAGATGGTAGTACATGAATGCCAGGGAAGAGTAATGGATCTTCTCAGATCCATTTGGACAAGGCCAACAAATTACAGCGCAAGTAGGGGTGGGGATTTGAGTTTTAAAGCTGTCTTTTAAAAAAAAAAATCTTAATAACTGCTGAAACATACACATAAAAGCCATAGTGGCATGATGTTTGTTCCTTAAAACCAACACACGCATGTTTGAATAGAACAGCACACAATACAGCTTAGGAATTTGTACAACCACAATCTTTTCAATTGAAATGTAGCTCATTCTAATTTTCCTGGATCATCTTCATATGTATACAAAGTTGTATCCAGGGCCGCTTCTGGCCAAATGGGTGCCCATTAAGCAGGATTGTATTGTTGTGCCCCCCTTCCTCAAATATTATGGAAGTAAAAAATAAAAAAACACCTATAGGCGTCAAAATAGAACTTTAATAAAATATAAAAGTAAATTAATAAATACATTTTATTATTTACAAATTACAATTGTAGCTCTAGATAGTTACCTATGGCTATGACTTTATTAATACAGTTGTCTAATTGATTTTATAGTCTCAAGCATTCAGAAATCACGCAAAAGAAAATTAAGCAGTTTTACGACGATAAAACCATGGTTTATTTTTGTAAGGGTTGTGATGTCCACATGTTTTTTGTTGAAGAAATTATAGAGGCTGTGTCATCTATAGCAAAAAGCTGTCCAAAAATGAAAGATTAAGTGAATATTTGAATTAAATGTTTGGCCAATAGCCTAAACAAGGATTTGATTGTCCCAAGTGTAGCAGCAGCAATTACCAGGCCTTTGGCTCCCTTTGCAGGAATTTGTAATAACATGTAATGTACATAAATTGTTTATTTTGTATTAGCCTACATTATGTATTTTAACAGTGTTATTAACCAATCATTATTGCCTCATTGTTTTTATATAATGCATTTTAAGCCATTTTAAAGGCTATTGTTGGCTTAGGTCTGTTCTTATAACCACAAAAAATTATTATCCTAATACTTCTTTGTAAATTATTATTTGAAGTAACAAAACCATGGTTAATTTGCGGTTACCATGGCTACAAGAACGATGCTTTTTGGTTTTATTCGTGTTAAAACCATGGCTAATTTTCGTAAGGGAACATGGAAACTCAGAGAGAATATTAGATGAGTTGGTGATGGTGAAATTATTTCGGACATTAAAACACGTTATTAACGTCAACAGCCAAAAAAGTTTCACATGATTATGAATGTGCCTGAAAGTGATGCACGGCCTTTGTTTTCACCTTTTTTTTTTGTTCTTTTTCTTTTCTCTGCGCCGGATTGCTGATGTCTTTTCACGGGCATAGATATCCATCCAGGGCCGGACTGGGACACAATTTCAGGCCGGGAAATCTTACACTAATCCAGGCCACACAGAAAAAAAGAGGCCAAAATGGTACCTTTTGGGGTATAACAGCTTGTCACTGGAGCAGTACCCTTAAAATAACATCTTTGTACCTTTTTTTACCCCTAATAGGTACATATTGCATGGTCTGCCTAATCAATTTCTAAATGAGCAACCATAAACAAGTTTAAACTAAGTATTATGTTTTAGTACAAGTATAAGCAGTAGCATTTACGCATCTGTGTTTATACAGCTGCAGCAGCAAGCAGTCTGTAATTGTTCTGTGGACATGCCGACAAGTTAAGGACATTAGAACAGGCTTAAATGAAATAAGCATTCCCGTTTTTATGCATTTCAACTGGAGTTCACCATATTTAGCTGCTTAACCTCAATGTTCACGTTTGCTTATTTCTTAGGTCGATGTTTTCCGTAGCTGTGCTGAGTGTGCGGACTTACACTCTCTTTACCGTCCTAATGGCTTTAATACACAATAAGATTATAAAAGTTACATAAATGACAGTTATCAAATGACTTAATATATTTTGCTCAGGTGGATACTGGGGTCTTCTGTCATCAGCTTGCAAAGTAACTATTTGTTAACTGCACATAGTGCACATTCTAACTAGTGTTACGCCAGTCAGCATCGTCACCAAGGTACTCATAGCCATAGGCCACTAGTGTTAAGCCGGTCGGCAAGGTAGCCAAGGCTCACATAGCCATAGGCCAATAGTGTTAAGCTGGTCAGCATGGTAGCCCAGGCACACATAGATAGTAATACAAGTGGTTCACATGGCTCTTTGGAGCAGCAGCAGTACATGCTGGTACAAGATGGCACAGGCTGATAGGTTCTAACTCAATCTGACATAATGACATCATTATTCATTTGTTGCAGTTGATTGTTTCTTGTTTGTATCCGCAGCAAATGAGCTTGCAGCTCAAACATTCAAATACTCGGCTACTGCTTGCTGTAGCAGTTGCAGTGCACTTCAGAAACCCTCCACCTTCCCCAGCTCCACCTGTATAGATCTGCTACGGGGTGATTTCATGTATGTTTTATATGGGGTTATCTCATGTATGTTATATGTGCATTAGCAGTATTTTTAAAATGCTCACAGCAGCATGTCTGTGGATGTACTGGCAGTAGCAAATCTCGGTACTTGCTCTGCAGCAGCAGTAGCAGCAGAAGCAGCGTAGCAGATCTATTCCGCCAAGACCAGACACATTGACATTGCCATGTACATTACCATGCTAAACTCTCTGAGAGTTGTCATGGCAGAAATATATATATATTATATTTAGGAGTGGAAATTATATAGGCTACATCTCATTATGAAATTTAGTAGACACGGAACAGAGGTCCAGCTGATCCAATACAGAACCAGTATTTATCAGATTTAATGCTTGCTGTGCAGTTACACTAGCTGACAGAAATATTTAGCCTTTGTTATCCACACTGCCTGTCAGTGATCAAACCTGCAATGCTTTCTGAAGCTTTGCCCCAAAAGTTCTGATAACAATAATAATCTCTGCATAGAGCTGTTGTTCAATGCCTTTAAGAGGCAAACACGTGTACACAGTTACACTGAAGGCTTGTGCGTAGGAGTATTAAAATCTGTAATTTTGCATTATGATTTAAATGTTCTGTTTAACTCTGTTATCATGCCAGAAAAATGCCAGAGGAGTGGGTGTGAAGTTATTGTAATTATGCACGTCACAGAGAGATGACTTTGTGCTGAAATGCACTAAGGGATGTATTTAATGAATAAGGCTTTATTTGAGTTTGAAAATCAAAGCTGGAATGGAGGAAAATCCTGTATCTTCTGTATATCCGATTTTCATTGAGTACGTTTTGTTAAAGCGGCAGCATGAGAAGTCATTAGCATTTTGATCATTTTCAAATCTCCTGTGCAGGTAAAGGAGAGAATATTGCTATCAGAACTCCATAGTCTGTTTGGCTTAGATATGAAATATTAGTCCTTTGGTTTCAAGTAATTCCAAAACTACAGTGATAAACAATGTACTGTACCATATTTGCCATATTTTCTTTTGGATGAATATGGCAAATGAAATAGTCTTACTGTTTTTATCAATTAATGGTTACACTGTTAGTTAAAAAAAAAGAAAGAAAGAAAAAGAAAACGTGTACCTAGATGTTTGAGAGCATTTTTTAGGGATTCTAGATTTCAGTATCCATTTGGCATTTAAACATTCGGAGAGGATTAAACATTCGTAGAGAAGTGTTGTTTAATGATTCAGGGAAGCAGCTGTTCTCTGGGAGATATTAGTAGCACTGAATGGTCAATTACCTACTCAGGACATACAAAAACAATTCAAACTAGAAACATTTCTAATGAAAAGGTGCTATGCAGCCTACATTGCTGCTATAGCATTCTCACATTTCATCAAAGTGTGCATGTCTTCTCAAAACTGAAATGCAATGCACTGCTTCAGACTTGTTTTTAGCACTTTAAAGCTATAATAACTTTCATCTTCTCACCCTTATGACATTTAAAGCAAGTGAGTTTTCTTTTCCTGTAGAACAACAACAACAAACGTTTTGCAGAATTTAAGCTACCATTTAAATGTGACCCTGGACCACAAAACCAGTCATAAGGGTCAGTTTTTTTAAACTGAGATTAACACATCATCTGAAAGCTGAATAAATAAGCTTTACAACTATCTGAAAATCTGGAATCTGAGGGTGCAAAAAAACGTCTCAGGTTACTTATGTAACCATGGTTCCCTGAGTAGGGAACGAGACACTGCGTCCTCTAGGGGTCGCTATGGGGAACGCCTCGTCGTGACCCGTGTCTGAAGCATACATTGAAAAAACACCAACTTGTTGGCCGGCGACAGCCATGACGTCACTACCGGTGCGACTATAGTATAAATAGGCGCCGGGAGCACACATCATTCACTTCTTCGTCTGAAGCTTGCGTCCGCAGCATGGCAAGAAACCTAGAACAGTGCTTATCGCTGGGTGACAAGCTCTTGTAATATGCGGAGAACATTTTGAAAATGACATCTAATCAATATAATTTATAATCTTTTTAAACCTAACTATTTTGTACCTTATCTGTGAAATTCTCTAGCCGTAAAGGCTATCTCTCCCGGGTTTTCTGCAACCATGATACGCGCGCATCCTGAATGTTTACAAACCTATAATTGGTCTATACTTTCCTAAGTGTCCCCTATAAATCCATTCTAGGGAAGTAAATGGGATGGATGGGGCTACTGTCATATGTTATCTCAGTAGAGCTGACTTCTTTATAATTCAAGGGATGCTTTTTGTGAAAGAGAAAGACAGAGATTGAGCATGTGAGAAAGACTCTTAGACAAAGCGACATAAGACAAGAGACTTACTGTCAAAGGCCATGAGCGAGTGAGTGGATGTTGATCTGGGCCTTAGATAACAGGGGATTAGTGTTGTCATAGTTGTCCTGATCACACCCCGGCTGAATTCTACCAGATGTGTGGAACGAAACGGAAACATGCTGTATGGTGCTGTCTGTCCCTCCCTCTCTGGACTTTTAATTTTGACAATTTTTCAACAATGGGGGAGCATGAGCACCCTGCTGAATCAAAAAATGAAAAATAGGACAAAAAAATCCTCCTTGATCAAACTTTTGATATACAGCAGTTCTCTCAAATTCCCATCTGTAATATTCACAATATGATTGAAATATGAAAGGGGCCATTCATGAAAACCAACATTTTTCTTTTCAGCTTTTATTTGTATTTTTAAAAAAGCTGCAAAGAGGGGTGATTGACGACAAAACCATGAGCACATGAGACCACCAGGATTCAGGGCAAAAATGTGGCCCTGGACCACAAAACCAGTCATAAAGGTAAATTTTTTTAAACTGAGATTAACACATCATCTGAAAGCTGAATAAATAAGCTTTACAACTATCTGAAAATCTGGAATCTGAGGGTGCAAAAAAACGTCTCAGGTTACTTATGTAACCATGGTTCCCTGAGTAGGGAACGAGACACTGCGTCCTCTAGGGGAAGTTGTCCAAATGAAGTTCTTAGCAATGCATATTACTAATCAAAAATTAAGTGTTGATATATTTACGGTAAGAAATGTACAAAATATCTTCATGGAACATGATCTTTACTTCATATCCTAATGATTTTTGGCATAAAAGAAAAATCGATAATTTTGACCCATACAATGTTTTTTTGGCTATTGCTACAGATATACCCAAGCGACTTAAGACTGGTTTTGTGGTCCAGGGTCACAAATTTAAATGTTTTTTTTTTTTTTTTCATTAAATGGATCTTTATATAGGTTTATAGTGGCTTATTTTACTGTCAGGAGTACATATAAAAACAATGTAATGTCAAATACAAATGTATTGTGAAAAACTGTGGTATTAATCAAATCAATTCATAAAACGTAACAATTTAGCTAATCTTTTAAAATGTTATCACATGAAAATATAATAATTCCTATTATTTTTGGGCATGAATACTGTTTAAAATAAAACATGGATGGAAAATTGGGTGATATTCCTTTTAAAATAATGTTTTGATAAATATTATTATTATTATTATACTTTAAGAAGTATTTCAGAATATTTCTGCCATGATTTCTTCAAATTAGACTGATTTATTTTGGCGGGTTGTGGTGAATACCTTTGCGTTTCTGTGTATTTTGATAAATTGTAGACTATTATTATCATTATTCTTATTATTTGCATAATATATTCTATTGTGCAGTAATATTTCTATTAGAATTTAAGTTATAATATAATAATTGTATAATATATATATACAATATTATTATAATTATAGTAGGCTAATAAAAAAAAAAATATATAATATAAAATATAATGTTAATTATTAAACCAAACAAAATACAAAACTTCCAAAAACACTCAACAATATGATTATTTTATTGAGTGATAGGCAGTGGGTTTAATCAGTGACATTATTAATAGATTTGCTATCCGGCATCTTCTCGTCACCTCCTCAACCCACTTACCTTAATGTTTTTACTCACAGAAAAGGCGAAAAAAAAAAAGTATTACATTGTCCAGTTTTCTCCCTGAACGATGTTGTGAGTTACTATGGCAATCCTCAATGCAGCAGGAGTGACCTACATTGACCTACAATGACCTACAATTTTTTCAGTCACGACAAAAAATCAAAACACTATTTTAAACTCACTACTAGAAAGGCAGTGCGATCCTCTTAATATGGCGTCTAAAGAAAACAGTTACCCAGAATGCAATACGGCATGACGTCAGCTTCACATTCTCTATAATGCTATTGTAATATAAGTTAATCCAAACTTTTATTTTGACGAGGTTCGTGAAGACCTTTTTTTTTTGTGTGTATGAAATGATAGTTTTTATCAAAAGAAATTATGAAATGCCCAAAGTGTCTCTCAAACACCAGGGGCAGATTAAGGTGGTCAGGGGCCCCTAGGCTGCTCTTTGTGTGAGGCCCCCCCTTAATCATTATGCTTTACTGGAGAAATTTATTTAGTGCCATACATTGTCCACACGCAAATAGTAAGGTGAACTGGCATACACACACACATTGACACAGCCAATCCTACAGTGTTTCCTCTACATTCGCAGTGTCCCCACAGGATTTTGTGAGACTGTGATGGGTGCACATTGGTTCCTCTAGTCTAGGGGGTTTTGCGGGTAGGCTATAAGAAAATTTAGTTCATTTTAAATTTAAATGCATAAATCTGGTGCATTTTGAGAGCAGAATCAAGTGACTAGATCAATGAAGAAATATGTGCTCTTTCTTAGTAGTAGTAATTTATTTATTGGTTGCATAGATGTGAATGTGATGGTAGGGAACAATTTACACTTTCTTATAAAGGCTACAAATGCCATTCTGTCAAGAGCAGGGAGTGATTTTTCTCCTCGTCTTTTGTTGTTTGATTATCATTAATGCCGACGCTTAACTCTGTCAATTTTTTTAATGTGTAAAAATCTCATGTTTCCTCTCATGTCTTACGAGAGGAAACATGAGATTTTTACACATTAAAAAAAAAATTCTCAATGACCAAATACATGACTGGAAAAATTTATTTAACAAATCATCTTATAATAAATGTCATTTCAGTTCTACTTTCTGAGTATGAATTATCATATGTGATGCGATCTGGGAAAACCCGTTGGATCAAGCTATGCTCTTCAGACCTGTACATGAATTATGAGCTTCTAGAACGTTTGACCTCCTAACTGAACTCCTTTTCACAATTCACAAATATAAATAAAAACGGAATAAATAACAAAAAATGTCGTATTAAGTGCGAACAATAAGTGCTCTCTCTATATTCAGAGTGCAAATAGAGACCAATTTTTTTCAAGCATGATGCAGAGCTATAGACAGCTACACAACCTATTATAGCCTACATATTAATAACAGCCTAGATATGTTATGTAGCTTAATTTGCACGCATCAGGGAGTCGCTCTCAAAACGCGGGGTATTAAAATTGCTTTTGAATGCGCATGCGCGTTTTACTTTCGGTTTCGATTTAACGATCCTGCAAACTCTCGGCGGTGCTGAGCGCGCATTCTACAATACAAGATATTAATTTTGTCAGACGCTCTGCAACGTATCCTCCTTTAATGTTTCTTATGGGCCAATGAGGGTCTTTTTTGTTCGCGCTGAAGTAAATTTAAAATAATAAAAAAGCTGTCTGGCCAATCCGAGGCCCCTGCACACGTGGGGCCCCTTGGCTGCAGCCTAGGCAAGCCTGTGCATTAATCCGCGCTTGTATATATGTATAGTAACATAATAATATAATGATATAATAATATTTCAACAGTGGGCCTTACAGAATAACAACGATTTGAACATTAAAAGAACCTTAGAGAGAAGTTACTAAATAGAGCTGTTAATGACCTTCCTAACATAAAAGGTGTTTGTG
>NW_015557067.1:127929-138453 GCF_001515605.1 Sinocyclocheilus anshuiensis
ATGTTCTTTTGACATGGTACCATGGTTATTTGACATTTACCATGGTATTAGCATGTTTTTTTTTAATTATACAACAGTTTTTAGACATGCAGCATGGCATTACAATGGTTTTATCATGCAGTATAATGGCTTTGGACATGCACCATAGTAATACCATAATTTTTAGATACAGTATGTACCATGGTATTATGATGTTTTTGACATGGTACCAAGAGCTTGGACTGTGGTATTAAAATTGATTTTTGAACAACAAATACCATGGTCATTTGACATGATATTATGGTTTGTGGACATTTACCATAGTAGTATCATGTTTTTTTTTTACTGTACCACAGTCTTTGGACATGCAACATGGTATTGGTAATACTTTCAAATATTTTCAAATATGAACCATTTCAATGACATGTAACCATGGCTTTTTGATCATGTATCATGATCACAGCATGTTTTTTGTACATTTACCACAAACTACCATGCTTATCTGGACATATACAAATGTTCTGCCTTAGAATGGTTATTACCTGTGTCTTTTGTCTGTGTTTTGAACCTCCTTGTTTTGTACTGAATGTAGGGACAACACATCAGACCAAGTTGGTGAAGAGGTTTGTCCTAGAGACTTCTGCTTCATCAGTTTGGCTGTAAAACAGCATGAAACAAGGCTAAACTCAAGTCCATTTGCATAAAATTGACATCAGCATTTGTTGCAGCACTTGTTGCTCCAATCTGTCTGCATAATTCCTGCCTAATACCTAAAGGACCAATCCCTTAACCCTCATGATTGAAATCAATGTCACTCCTACCATTTTCGCCTCTTGGGTACTGAAGTTTTGCATAATCTGCTCCACTGTTGCTGGACTGAAGGCTCCACTGATCCAGGTCCTGCTCTATGCTGTAGAGGTCAGTTTTGGAGAGGACTGGTGTGCTGGTGTATGGGTCTGGACCCTGAGAGTACAGGCTGCACACGTCATGACCATCTGCATCGGCTCGGTTAATGGTACAGTATATTGTGCCTTCATTAGAGGTTGGGCTGTACTTCCCATTCTGGCTCAGATAATTGGATAATCCTGAAGCTGGAAAACAGATTAATGAGTTATAGGAGATTTGATTTGTAAGTGTGACAGTACCATAATGTAGGGGAACGCCCATGACAGAGATCTTACTGTTGTAGTATTGATCTGTGGAATCAAGTCTGCCTGCACAGCAGTTGACAGAGTCGTTTCCATTTTGAGAGAAGTTGCTGGTAGGCCACGAGTCAGCCAGCCAAGGGTAGTTACCCAAGTGTGACTCCAGCAAACATGGCCTGTAAAGGAAATTAAATAATTTAATTGAAAATAAATTATTTTACATTAAATATAAAAAAGTGTTACACTTATTTTTTAAGAAATAATAATATATGTGTGTGTGATGCGATCTAGGAAAACCCACCACATGGTGAAATTTTACCTTTTTTAGGTTTTGATACCATATGAAAGCTGGGTTCAAGCCCTTTCTAAAACTGTTTTTATTTTCTCCATAGCTTGATCCAACGGGTTTTCCCAGATCGCATCACATATGATAATTCATACTCAGAAAGTAGAACTGAAATGACATTTATTATAAGATGATTTGTTAAATAAATTTTTCCAGTCATGTATTTGGTCATTGAGAATTTTTTTTTTAATGTGTAAAAATCTCATGTTTCCTCTCATGTCTTACGAGAGGAAACATGAGATTTTTACACATTAAAAAAAAAATTCTCAATGACCAAATACATGACTGGAAAAATTTATTTAACAAATCATCTTATAATAAATGTCATTTCAGTTCTACTTTCTGAGTATGAATTATCATATGTGATGCGATCTGGGAAAACCCGTTGGATCAAGCTATGGAGAAAATAAAAACAGTTTTAGAAAGGGCTTGAACCCAGCTTTCATATGGTATCAAAACCTAAAAAAGGTAAAATTTCACCATGTGGTGGGTTTTCCTAGATCGCATCACATATGCAGTAAAAACAAAAACACTCAAGCACTGTAAAAGGTTTTGTTCAACTGACTGGCTTCTCTCCTGTATGATTTCATGTGAGTCTCTTCAGACCTTAGAACTGTACATGAATTATGAGCTTCTAGAACGTTTGACCTCCTAACTGAACTCCTTTTCACAAATTGAACATAGAAATAAAACAGTATAAATAACAAAAAATAAACAACAGTTCTTTCTTAGTCGTATTAAGTGAGAACAATAAGTGCTTTCTCTATATTCAAAGTGCAAATAGAGACCAATTTTTTTCAAGCATGATGCAGAGCTATAGACAACTACAAAACCTATTATAGCCTACATACTAATAACAGCCTAGATATGTTATGTAGCCTAATTTGCGCGCATCGGAGTCACTCTCAAAACGTGGGGTATTAAAATCGCTTTTGAATGCGCATGTGCGTTTTACATTCGATTTCGATTTAACGATCGCGCAAACTCTCTGCGGTGCTGAGCTTGCATTCTACAATACAAGACATTAATGTTGTCAGATGCTCTGCAACGAATGCTCCTTTGATGTTTCTTATGGGCCAATGAGAGTCTTTTTTGTTTGCGCTGAAGTAAATAATAAAAAAATAGTCTGGCCAATCCGAGGCCCCTGCACACGTGGGGCCCCTAGGCAAGCCTGTGCGTTAATTCGCACCTGCATGAGCGACACGCGTGCTTTAGTAACGACACTGCTCTTTCACACAGACACGCATAACACTATTTCATACAGCAAATTGTTTCATTATACATATCTATTCTTGATTTACTCGTCCTAAATGGCAAATTTCCTTGACATTCAGTTTTATACATTAAAACTGTTTTTATTACTGGATTCCGTCCGCATTTTCCGCATTACATTTGCTATGTCAAAAAGCATTAGATGTAGGGTTGCCAACTTCAGAAAAGGAAAATAAGGGACAACTGTGGTTTTTCATAGAAAAATGAGGGACATAATAAACAATATATATATATATTGGGGGAAGTACTTCCCACGGGGGAAGTCGTGACCTAATGGTTAGAGAGTCGGACTCGTAACCCAAAGGTTGCGGGTTCGAGTCTCTTACCAGCAGGGATTGTAGGTGGGGGGAGTGAATGTACAGCGCTCTCTTCCACCTTCAATACCACGACTGAGGTGCCCTTGAGCAAGGCACAGAACCCCCAACTGCTCCCCGGGTGCCGCAGCTCCCCCACTGCTCCGGGTATGTGTTCACGGTGTGTGTGTGTGTTCACTGCTGTTTGTGTGCACTTTGGATGGGATAAATGCAGAGAACTAATTCCTAGTATGGGTCACCATACTTGGCCACATGTCACTTCACTTACTTATACAGTATATACAGGGCCTAAAACTAACTTTTTGCCACACCTGTCAATGGCCGGTGATGTGATCCAATTTACCGGCCAACATTTTTTTTTTACCGGCCATGAAACTCTTTTTGCAAAAACAGGCAGTCATTACTACTACAATGACTAAACATATTTACAATGTTTTTAATTTGTCTTTTACTTTACTTACGTAGAAACAACATAAAGATAGTATATTTTAAATATGTTTAAATGACATATTTTTACTAAGTAGTATATTATTAATGAAGTATTGATACCAAGACTGCTACTGGTGTCTCTATTAAATACATTTTCCCTCAATTTTACCTATTAATTATAGCCATTCAACATTACAGTATAATTGAAAGCCATTTCTGTCAGGACCACTATCGTCAAAGATGATTGACATACAGTTTGGATTGGCGGTATGGTTCTGGGCAAGAACTCCCTGCGCATCCATGTAGCCTAGTATGGATGAGAGCAGGGAGAGCAGCGATAACCCCCCATTAAAAGCAGCGCTGCCTCTTTAAAACTTGATGCACATGACGCGGATCTTACACATATCTTCTCCAAACTCTTTATGGTCATTTAAGACTACGTTTACGAGGTTACTCGCCAAAACTGCGTATTTTGACATAATTGTGTGTTTTCGTCCGTTGAAGCGCTACTGGTGTGCTGACTGAAGCGGCTCAGCATATGTGTACAGCCGAACAAGCACAACCTTTTAAACTATAGCCTACTTCTCTGCACTGTTTAGGTGGCGTAACCCCAGGTATGTGTCGCCACATTCTCGGGTCATGAAGCCTAGAAAGGGAATTCTGGCCCCCCTGAAAAAATATTGATGTGGGCCCTCACTGCCCTACTCAAATCATATGGTATAAGATATGGGCAGTGAGGCCCACATCTGGTGCCATGTATTTTTTTTTATTTTTTTTTTTATGAAATAACAAAACAGAAAATAAACACATACATACATAAATACAAATAAATAATGGTCCCCTAATAGCACACAGAGAAGTCAATTTGATGTCTGCATTTACATGTGTATGATGTATTTTTATATATATATATATATATATATAATTTTATAGTGATGCACATTTCTGTGTGTATTATACAATATAGCAAACTACATAATAGCACAGAAAGAGGGGAACTTTGAGCGCACAATCGTTATAATGAGATGTACCAGCATGAGGGTGCGGGCAGCAGCTCTTAGGTGTACTGTTCCCGCGAAAGTAAATTGGGCAGCGAAATTATCAGGTGCACGGCATCCCATCACAATGACAGTGCATTAACCTGTCTTGCAAAGGAACGTTTTGATAGACTGATTAAGCAGTTCTCCTGGCCTCCCTCTCCTTTTCATGACATTACTGGTACCCAGATTTTTCCCCCGTCTTCGGAAAATATTATTTTATTAGCTTACGTCAGAAACAGCAAATATCTTTAAAAACAGGCTGTTGTTTCCACTACATTGCATTGTTATATTTCGTAAAAGTTGTACCTGCCAACTGGCGACTGATACTGTTACATATACTCGGCAACACTGAATTTTACTCACATTTGGTGCTTGGCGAGTGTTAATTTTAGGCCCTGTGACATTACTGGTACCCAGATTTTTTCCCCAGCAGTTTCAGTCAGTCTCACTTCCACTGTAACGTTACTTCTGACTTCAACTGTTCTCGGAACAGCCTTAACTTTGATTGGTTCTGTTCACTAGCCGAGGTGGGACCTGTGATTTTATTGGGTCCCTCTCCTTTTTGTAGCTGACTGAGCTGAAATTATTAATAACCGTCAAACTAAACAATTTTTATGGAGGGGAGAGAGGAGATATTTGGAAAGTATTTTTAACTAAATTGCATGTTTTTGATGTTTTCATTAAACTCTTTGGGCAATGGGGCCCCCTATAATTGTCACCACCTTTCACCCCACTAGCGAAGGCCCTGTACAGTACTAGTATATATGAAAATTTATATTTTTCAATTAAAGAGAACTTACAAATTTAATATGGACTACTTTTGATGCTTGACACTTCATTGATCATTTTGTGTTTCAAGAATGAGGTCCAAGGTTGACTAAGAATGCGCTAGAAGTTACTTAAATGTAAAATATTTGTATCCATAGGCGGAGGGTAAACCAACTCCAGGGTAAGGCTAAGCCTAATGTTAGTGTAATCTATTAGCAATGCACATCATAAACTAGGGATGCAACGATAATAGATTTTGTTGGTACGATTATTGTCTGAGGAATAATCACGGTTTCATTATTATGCATTTATTCATTTCACAAAATTATTAATGTATAAAATCACATGGACACTCTTTAGATAATAAAGTGTTATTTATTGCTGCCTTTAGAAAGATAAATAACACAGTAACCAATAATACAGCACAAAATAATAATAATAATAATAAAGACAAACAAAAGTCCATCTCTCCAATTGGAATTAAAAAGGTGACCTCTGCTCTGTAAACATCCATGTCAGTATTTCCATTTTGAAAATAACTAATGAAAATAGATCAGTATTTAGTGTTTTCAGTTTGTACATTCTTTACATTTCTTTTGGACCTGAGGCAGAAAACTGGAAACATGGTAAAAAAAAAAAAAAATCTTGTTGGTTTTTGACTTAAGTATTATACTATAAAAGGGATTATAAATAACAATGTTAATAAGTATTATTAATATAGTACAATTAACTTTATTTATCCCACAGGGGAAACTATTAATAATGAGGGGAATAAACTGAACTATCATTGTAATCAACTGTCATCCATACATATTAATTTTAATAATTTTTATAATAATTCATATGAATTTACATGTGGCCTGAGAAAATCATGTCTATTATTTTGGTTTGTGAGATCGGAGATCGTGCTGCGCACACATACACACATTCACGAGGACACAAACTTGTTGTGAACCCTGCCCCGTGACTTTTATTAATAAAATAGCTTAAATACTGAATTGCTACAATTGCTATTCATCAGCAAGGAGAGGGTAAAATCACTAAGTAACTAAACTCACATGTTTGTAGAGAGACGGGCTGACGCAGGTTCACACACACACACACACACACACACACACTTCTCTCTCCCTCTCTCTCGATTAAATAATTAATTCAAGTAGCTAAATGTTAATTAATTAATTAATTCAAATAAATGTGATCTTACCACACTATTTCATCTGTCTGATCTGAAGTGGGCAGAATACTGAGTTAACGAGCCGTAGCTTCGCGTCAGTCTTGCCTTCACGTCGTGCATTAAAATAGTTTAAAGCCGTGTATTCGCTCTTTAGCAGCAGTTTTTACGGCAATATTTAAATGACACCCTGGTCATTCTTGGTGTACCCAAAATGGTCCCACACTATCGACTTCAGGCATTTCTCTGGTGGAAATAAAGAATTGCTGTTTGGTTCCTCTGTCATAGTTAATCTAGTGGGTGTAGTAGCCTCCGTGTCTCTGATAAGCACAGCATTTTAAGCTGGTGCACCGCTAGTGTAACTTTGTTTTCGTTTTGCGCACGTTGCAACTGTTCCGTTCTGTGCAACAGAAACACTCGGTGTAGCGGAGGCTTTACGATTAATTAACCGTGACATTTTAAAGCGCGGTTAATTGTGAAACCGGTTAATCGCTGCATCCCTATCATAAACCCATCTTTTTAGGCAAGTATCAGATATGGGTGTCATGTCATAAGACATGTTTAATACGACTGGATTTGTATTTAACTTGAGCATAATTTAATAAAAAAATTGTAAGTACTAATTATAATGCTTTCACTTTCACTGTTATTCAAACAGTGAATAAATTATACAGAGAACTGGAACAAAGAATATTTACATTATCGCTGTGAAGTGGGAGAGGATTCCGCTTGGTCTTAAAGCCTTCCTCGAACAGCTATGTTCACATATCAAACACTTGTCCACAAATGATTAATTCTCAATTTAGAGTTTGTTATTCCTATGGTCTAGGTGGTCATACGGCATATGCCTTAAATACGGGACAAACTGCATTCTGTATGGCTTTCATACGGAACGCTTTGATGCCTTAAATTCGGAACGATTCCATATTATACGGAACGGTTGACAACCCTAGTTAGATGTGTGGGTTAAAGTTATAAAGTTACAACCATTAGTAAAAAGGGTATGTAGTAGAGGTTCCCTCTTAATACACTCTATATAGTGCTTTTCTTGGCCATTGAATATGTGAAAATGAGACAGTCTAGCTCTATGGCCGTATAGAATACTTTTGTTGTATAGAAAAGAGCATCACATACTGCAGTGCAGAATAACTTTTTTTGTGGTCCACAGAAGAAGGCATACAGATGTAGAATTACATGAGGATGAAATGATGACAGAATTAAAAATTTTATTTGAATATTCCATTAAGTAATGATAAGTAGGATTTCCATCAACTATGACAGAGAGACACAGAGGAAAGCGGCGGAGCTCATAATGTACACTGCAGAGCCAGCAACTTGGTCAGCATGTTGAGCCTTCATACTGGAGTATGTCTGGTCATCATTCAGGGCTCATTGGTTAAGTTGTTTCAGCTATTCAGTCATAAAATAATAATAAAATAAATTGTCAGTACTCACAGCAGTAGTTTCTATCTTTGGGGTGGTGCATGGTCATTGTTAGTACACACATGCTCACCTTGTCAACATCTTGGCTGTGCTCAGCATGGTTGCTGACGTCTGACCGCATCTGTTTCAGGAAAAGGGGAGCATGGGAAACCGTACCCACTCGCAGAGGATGAGTGTGATGACTCCGTATACAAAGAGAATGGCTTCAACATCTACGTCAGCAACAATATCGCTCTGGACCGCTCCCTTCCTGACATCAGACATCCAAAGTGAGTAGAGCTGATTCTCACAGCATGTTCACAGTAACCAGCCTCCAGAGCCGCACAGCTTGAGCTAGACATCAGCGTTTTAACGATCCGTGGCAGGCCATACTTACACAATGTGTTTTAATTAATGATTTCGTCCTAAATGAGAAGTTAATCTAATTAGGATGAATTAGCTTAGTGATTTCAAGGCTGAAAGATTTTTCTGTTTGTGCACCTTTTGCTGTCATATAACATCAAAACAAGGGAGAGCAGGGATAACTAACTTTTTTTTTTTTTTAAATGTTAGCCTAAAGCTTTGAGATTTTACCTTAAACATCTTTGAACGTCAGTGGTTCTGTGTTAATTATATATTGTTGTGAATAAAATTATGACCATGAACCCCCAAATTTCTTAAAAATGACATTTTCACCGAAAGATCCACTTAGGATTTTTTTTTCCATCATTACAAGTTTTACATATGCAATAAATAAGTATGTCTTTTGAAAATTGTTTGAAATCATGAGGACTCACACAAGATGAAGACTGGAGTCATATCAGGAGCCTAATAAAAGCTTATTTATTTTGCAGTGGTTTGCCTCATGGGAGACAGTATATTGAGATGAGTCGAATATGACTCACTTTATTTCTGTATCCCCACTGTTAAATTAATTATATATTATATTAAAAATAAATTGGTATATAGTAAATAAAAATGTGTGAACACAGCCCATGTTGAAAAAACAAACAAATATATTATGTAGCACAACTGTTTTCAACATCGATGATAATAAGAAATGTTTCTTGAGCAGCAAATCAGCATATTAGAATGATTTCTGAAGGATTATTTGACACTGAAGACTGGAGTAATCGCTGCTGAAAATTCAGCTTTGCATCATAGGAATAAATTATATTTTAATATATATATTAAAACAGTAAAAATTTGTTTTAAATCGTAATAATATTTCAGAATGTTTTAGTGTTTTTCTGTATTTTTGATCAAATAAATGTTCTTTCAAAAACATAAAAAATATTAGTAACCCAAAAGTTTTGAATGGTAATGTCTCCGATTTTGACTGGATTACAGAATACATTATTCTTAAGAACATTTTGTTGCACAGATGACAATGAAAGTGCTTAATCATCAGTGTTAAAGTGTAAAGGCAAAAAAGAGAGACAGCATTAGTTTGGTGCAGTCCATCCATTTAGCAGGATTTGAAGGAGAAGGTCTGGTTTCACACTTCCATCTAAATGAGCACCTTGATGGATTGATCGTTAATTGTTCTCAGAATGCTCTGCACCATTACCTTCCCTTGAATGTCTCCACTGCCATGGATTTTCCCTTGGCAAGAACAAATCTCTCTATAACTCATGTACCAAAGAGTCACTGTCTAAAGGAGGACCGATTCATTACAGGGTTGTCGATAACTAAAATACAATTTATTCTGCCAGAATGAGCTTAAGGTCCATTTAAAGGGGTCATATGATGCGGTTGCATAAAGAAGATCTGTAAAGTTGCAAAGACTAAAGTCTCAAATCCAAAGAGATATTCTTTATAAAAGTTAAGAGTCAACCATGCCTACCTAAAACGGCTCGTTCTAACACGCCCCCACATGTCTACGTCATGATGTCGTAAGATTTGCATAACGCCGCCCAAATGTTCACGCAAAGAAAGAAGGCGTAACTTTTATTCTCGCTGTAGTATTGTTGTTGCCACCACCGCCATGTCGTGAAGACGCTGTGTTTCGTTGTGAAAGCGAAACTACTTTGTTTGGCCTTCCAAAAGAGGATATCGGCTTCGTCATGCCTAGAGCTGATCCGTGCTGGTCGCTGAGGAAATGCATAAACTTCGTGCTGTGGATCGCCGGATCGGGGTCGTCACATGTGGTTGCCGCAAGCCCGCCGGACGCTCCTTCATCGAATCCTCCGGCCGCGCTGTTCTCAAGCCTGCCCGCCTCTGCTCACTCAAGCTGGCATCCGCTCACTCTAGGCCGCGGCTCACTCTAGGCCTCCGGCCTCCGCTCACTCAAGGCCGCTGTGTGTGACGCTGTTTCATTGAAAGCGAAGCTACTTTGTTTGGCCTTCCAAAAGAGAACACGACTAGAAATCAGTGGTTAAGTTGTATTTACAACACTGTTCCAGAACAGTTTAACCCAAATATTCAGATGTGTCCAGTGCATTGTATGGAGGACTGTTTCCTGATCCTGGTAGAGTAGACTACAATGCCGGCTGTTCTGACTCACAGACTGCAAGTACCTTTTTTATATTTGAAGAATTTGCCACTGACGATTCAAACGCGAGTTTTGAGCAGTGTAGAGTAGCACTTGTTGTTTGTCATTTCTCCGACAAATGCAGACATGGTTTTATGTTTATGC
>NW_015557067.1:138463-138823 GCF_001515605.1 Sinocyclocheilus anshuiensis
CGCTGTAGTATTGTTGTTGCCACCACCGCCATGTCGTGAAGCCGCTGTGTGTTTTGTTGTGACAGCGAAACTACTTTGTTTGGCCTTCCAAAAGAGGATATCGGCTTCGTCATGCCTAGAGCTGATCCGTGCTGGTCGCTGAGGAAATGCATAAACTTCGTGCTGTGGATCGCCGGATCGGGGTCGTCACATGTGGTTGCCGCAAGCCCGCCGGACGCTCCTTCATCGAATCCTCCGGCCGCGCTGTTCTCAAGCCTGCCCGCCTCTGCTCACTCAAGCTGGCATCCGCTCACTCTAGGCCGCGGCTCACTCTAGGCCTCCGGCCTCCGCTCACTCAAGGCCGCTGTGTGTGACGCTGTT
>NW_015557067.1:139017-143043 GCF_001515605.1 Sinocyclocheilus anshuiensis
ATGCAACGCAATGCGTAAAAAGACAGTATAAGTCATTATAATCTGTAATTATGTCCCCACTGGATGCAACAAATGCCTCGTTTATAATGGGTTTTAATGTTTTTTGTCTCGTCGCTCCAGCCGGACAGGGCATCACAATATGGTAAGGGGTGTAACATTTCCGTCACACGCTTGAGGTATTCGGCCAATCACAACGCACTGGATAGCTGGTCAATCAGAGCACACCTCGCTTTTCAGACTGATGAGATTTGTAAAAATTGATGCGTTTCAGAAAGGCGGGGCATAGAGGATAAAACAATAATGTACAGTATGTGGAGAATAATGTGTTTTTTGAACCTTAAACTGCATAAACACATTTCATTACACCAAATACACAAAATAATGTTCTTTTTAGCAGCATCATATGACCCCTTTTAGCATTTGCTGGCTTGCCAAGCTTCCAGGCTTTGATAATGTGAATGAATGTGAAGTCTTTAAAAAATGTTTTTAGGTTAGAGAATCTCGCCTACGTATTCTTGGTGAAAAAGTTTGTCTGTTGCTCCCCTGCTGTTAGCTGTAAAGTTGTGTAAACCCCTTTCAAGCACTGCAGACAGTGTTCCGGTGAAGAGCCTGGTGTAGGGCTTTTATTTACATCCCCTATAAAAGCCTGTGGTGCTCAGTGTGGAACCTGCCAACAGACAGAATGTGAATAACTGTCTCAGTGCGAGAGCCAGCATGCCCGTGTATTCACTTTTAATGCAGGTAACAGAGAGATACACAGATGCTGCTGCAGCTTCAGTTTGTGCTAACAACAAGCAGAAAAAAATGGACAGATTCCATGCTTTCTCAAGTGAAAAATGGCTGAGAGTTTTAAAAACACGCATATATAGTCTTGAATAAAGCAAAACAAAAATGTGTGTGTGCATATCTCTCTCTATAGAGAGAGAGTTACATTTTTTAAATGTTATTTTGAACCTTTATATTTTTATCAAAGAATCATGAAAAAAAGTATCACGGTTTACACAGAAAATATTAAGCAGCACAAATGTTTTCAACATTGATATTAACAAGAAATGTAGCATATTAGAATGATTTCTGAAGGATCACGTGACACTATAGACAAGAGTAATGGCTGCTGAAATTCAGCTTTGTCATCACAGGAATAAATTAAATTTAAAATGTATTCAAATAGAAAAAAAGTGATTTAAATTGTAGTAATATGCAACAATTTTACTGTTTTTACTGTATTTTGATCAAATAAATGGCACTGGTGAGAATAACAGACTTCTTTTAAAAACATGAAAATTAAAACAAAAAAAATCTTTTTTATTCTTACCTCAAATGTAAAAGTTATTTTAGTCATAGGGTGGCCATATGTGCCATTTATACGGGACACGTCCTAGCCAGGATTTTTATATTGCCTAAAACATCCAAAGTAGTTTGACCAATAACATGCAGGTATTGTACATAATCAACCAATCGTGGCGCGTTGCGTGTGAGAAGGTGAGAGCGATCAAAGCGATGCAAATATTCGCACGTGTTTGTTCGTTCGTTCAACTTGAAGCTGCGCACCGATTATTGTATGACATCAAAGTACCGCAAGAGCGATTTAAAAGCATAAAGAGCCATCTGCTCTGCTCTCTATAGCTCTCGTGAAATAACGCCATACAACGATCGCTCTGCACAGAGCAAAACCTGGATATTTAAGGTAATATAGAAGTCCTGGCAAGGGTGCGTCCCGTAAAAATGGTCCGTATGGTCACCCTATTTAGTCAGTTTGAGTATGGATTGTTGAATCAAAGCTAAAAAAAAAACACTCCTGAACAGTAGTGTTTTCATGCAAATAAATATTCTTTCATGCCGATTTGGAGCATTTGCTGTTATGACAGTTGCATGTTCCAGTAATGCACATGACACTGTCTGCCTATTACTATGCAAATGGGGTGCCTTTTTCTTCCTGAGCTGTATTTCATTAGTAGACTGATCTGACAGGTCAGACAGGGCTGTTTTAGATGCTGGCTCCCCTCCAGAATTCATTCCTTCACCATGGTGATTTTCTCTATACTGTATTTTTGTTTTTTTGTTGGTTTTTTCCACCACCATCGAAGTGAAATGTTAATAAACCATGCTGCGCCCCGAGAATGATTATTATATGGAGGTGTATGAATTAGGGCCGGCTTGTCAAGTTTGTCAGGGTGCTGAATTAGAGAGAGCGGTGTGAGCCATAAAGTGCCACTTCATCTGTCAGTGCCGGCTTTGTCTGAGCTCAATTAGCATGTAGATTTCTGAAAGCTTTATGAGCACGCTGGGACTGAAGGACCTCTCAAAACTTTGATTTATGATCTGAACTCCATCGCTGTTGCCCACGGCATTGGGGCGGCCCATGCCGGTCCTTTTGTTTTCAAATAATGTTTTTACAGTTTGGCAAGATCTAGTGCAGTAAGTGACAAGATTTGTATTTCACACATCATTGTTCTGAAGAGGCTTTCACATGTTTGTTAAGTGATATACAATATGTGGATTATACAGTGATGCACTGATCAAGCATTTGATGTAAAGCATAAGTAGATACAGTAGTGTTTGGCTGCCTCTCTCTCAATCTCACTCTCTCTCTCATTCTTTCTTTTCTGTAGCTGTAAGCAGAAGCTGTATCTTGAAAACCTCCCAAACACCAGTATTATCATCCCATTCCATAACGAAGGTTGGTCCTCTCTGCTTAGAACCATCCACAGCATCACCAACCGCACACCCGACCACCTGATTGCAGAGATCATACTGGTAGATGACTACAGTGACAAAGGTAAGTCGCAGAGCTGCTCTCTCTCTCTCTCTCTCTCTCTCTCAGAGCATGTGCTTGACATCAGGGCAGTTTCTGGTGTCGTTCTGCATTAGTTGCTCAAAATGAATTTTGAATGGAGCTTTGACAGCACTGGGTGCTTAAGTGCAACAAAAAAATTTTTTTTTGGTCACTTAGAGAGGTCGACGTGACTTTGTCATTCACTGGAAACAGAATGACCATTGAATGTTTACACAATTACAATGAAACTGTTATTGAAACTGGTTTGGTCTGCTAAGAGTGTATATACTTCTATCACAGTAGAGTTCACATTTTTTATTTATTTATTTTATTGTTTGTATGTTTGTTTGTTTGTTGGACTTCTTTGTCTTGGTAAGGCTAATTTAACTCTTTCCCCATATTTTACATGGACCTAACATCACCTTTTTTTCCCCCTCACAAATCTCTAGCAAGTTTCTCACTGACAACTATTGCTTGTCCACTTCATTCTGAAGAAAAGGGGGGAAATTATTTAGGGCAAAATTATATATTATAAATCATGCCACATAGGAACAGTTGTAATTTTTGGAAAAGAATATATTAACAAATTATTTTGTTAATTTGTATAATGTGTATGTGTATATATGTCTTTGCCTTATTAGTCTTATTGTCCATGAAAAGTAGAAAGCAGAACACATTCCACTCATTGTAAGATTTTTGGTAGTGGAATGCTGTAAGATCCATCAGAATCACGTCTTGGCTTGGAGGCACATGGATAGCACACTGTTGAGCACTATAGAGCCAAATACTGTGCCTTTTGGAACAGCAACCCAATACCTCACACAATTAATCAGTGAGACCATCCCAACATACAATGCCCCTCTGTACTACATGACATCTCAGCCAATAGCATTCCATCTCACAGCTGGGCATGCATCACTCCTGTAGTGGAATAACGGGAGAGCACAATATTGAGTGTGTACTTCGCTCTGGCCTGTTCTGTTCCCATTACAATACTCATGTCCAGCTGAAATGAGCTGTCATTAGACTGAGAGGCATCTTGCATTGTTTTGCTTATGATGATAAACAAGGTATTTTTTTTTTAAATAACACAGATGTGTTGTCTGTGTTGGCATGATTATATATTGTAATGCAGTGTTGTTAGTCAATGTAAGGCCAGTTGGCATGGATACTGTACATCTGCAGGGTTAGTTGTGTGTGTGTGTGTGTGTGTGTGTGTGTGTGTGTGTGTGTGTGTGTGTGTGTGTGTG
>NW_015557067.1:143088-159943 GCF_001515605.1 Sinocyclocheilus anshuiensis
TGTGTGTAAGAGACAAACTCTGCTATGCTAATCAAGCTTATTGGTCTTGTTTATGATGAGCTCATATGAGACACAGATTTCCTCTCAACAGATTTTTGACCTAGAGCAAGAGTAGAAATGAATTTTCAAAGCATAGAAAATGTCAGTCTTCTGACATCCTGTTGCAGTCATTTGAAAGCAGATCCTTCAGTGAAAGAAGCGCTAAATCTCTAGTGTATATGTCCGGTGCTCGTATGAGTCATTTATGTGGTTTAAAGAGTTTAAAGAGAAATTTTAGCCAGACGTGTTGCTTATTCTCTATAACAAATGTTTGTCAATTTCCTCAGACGTCTAGCAATAAGAGGCAATTTCATCGGCCAGTATACAGAAAAAAATGAATTAGCTTTCCGGTACTGACAAAATGATTTGGTAGTTACATTTCACTCAGACTAAAGATTGACCAATAATGTCCAAGTGCATTTCAGAGGAAATAAGCACCTGTCAGTAGCGTCACCGGTCCCTCTAGATGCATGCTCTCTACACAAACACACAGAAGGTTGTGTACAGCTGGTGGGCTTTTTGCCTGGATAGTTGCTTTTGAAATCGTCCATTACCATCAATCATAACAGCAAAAAAAAAAAAACAAAAAAAAAACAAGCAAGATCTAATTAGCATAGAGCAGAGGACAGTCCAGAATGACTGACAGAGAGCCACACTTCTACCATTCATAACCACTGACTCCAGATATGAAGTGGGTGGAAGTTATTGATTCCCCCATCTTCTTGTATTCTCTTTAGCAGCACTCATGATATCCATTAGGGCTGGACGATATAGAAATCTCAATAATTTTCAGCCTTTTGATAATATTTTTCTTATTCTGTTCCAAAGAAAAGAGCTGTAATTTCAACCAAACAAACAGCCGCTGTAGCCAAGTAGATTCAGTTGTTGTAAGTACAATATAAGACTCACCACATGGAACAATATTCAGTCACTGTTATTTATATGAACAAATATAAAAATACTTAAACAGCAATATTTATTTATAATAAAATGTTTTCATGTAAATAAAATGCCACATTGAGATTTCTGTAAACATTTTTTGAGTGCTAACAATTGACACTAATGAATCATTGAATCAGAGTTTTGAACTGATTTACTTGCTACATGTAATTCCTTTTTTGCTTCTATAAATCAGTTTCAGCCAGCGATGCTTTTTATAAAATCTGTAATTAAACTCATATTATTGACTCTATAGTGAACTTGGAGGCAAAGTAAAAAGTGCATTAAAGTCATTGCAATGTTTATTTATTTATTTTAAATTGGCAAATAAAATCACAACTGTTTTCATTTCATGCTTCAGGCAGACACTTTTTACCCAAGCAACTTACATTGATTTCAAGGTACATATTTTATCAGTTTTTTATTTTTTTTTATTTTATATGCTTACTGGCAGAATGTACTGTGAATATTAGTATATGACCCGGCCCTAATAATCATGGAATTAATTTTAAAACATCTATGCATAGACCCTCATGAAAAGACCACAGTGGCACTGTGTGATTAATTTTCATGAATATGTAGAGCATTTGTGTTTCTTCGACTCTGCTTGTGTAAAGTATTTTTAGAGCACTGCTAAAGTGGAAGCTCTGCTGGTGTCTCTCGCTGCCAGCCTTGCTCTTCTTGAAGATAAGCATTTCCACCACGTCTCACTCTCTGCAAAAGAGGCCTTCCTGGGCACTCATTAATTGTGGAAACAAACTAAATTCATGCCATGCATTTAATTAATTGAGAAATGTCCTTGTCATGAAAGCTCACAGTGGCATTTAGTAGCGTGAAGGTGCTTCATCATTGCACACTTTTATTATTTTTTCCTTGGCCCGGATGCCTTCCAGAATGTTTTTTTCTTCTTTTTTTTTTTGCTTGTGTGTTTAGCTAAGCTATAAAGTCAACTGCATGATGATTAAGTTCATTTTCCCTTTAATAGATAGCATTCAATTAGAACATGTTATTAAAACTATTTTCTAATGAAGCAATATTAAATGGCTTGCATGAAAGATGACATTTATGTGAAGGCAGATACAACACATGCAAGTCAGCATTCATTTTCTATTAAGGCCAATTAAACTGCCGTTATCATTGCATGGGCATGTGCATTCATCCAGTAAATCGGTATTAGTGACCATTATATTGATAAATAAGTCCTATGCTCACCATTGTTTCTATTTGAATAGGGGTGAAAGATAACCAGTGCACTTAAAGGAATATTCTGTGTAAATTTTGTGTATTAAAAAAAAATGAAAGCTCAATCAGCAATGTAATTTATTTCTCTGATGTCAACGCTGAATTTTCAGCAGCCATTCTTCTGTGTCACACGATCCTTCAGAAATCATTCTAATATGCTGATTTGCAGCTCAGGATACATTTATTATAATCGGTGTTGAAAATAGTTGTTGCTTTAATATTTTTTTTTCTGGAAATTGTGATTCAATTTTATCAGGATATTTTGATAAATAGAAAGTTCAATAAAGCAGCATTTATTTGATATAGAATCTTTCTGTGACATTACAAATGTCTTTACTGTCAGTTTTGATCAATTTAATATGTCCTTGCTGAATAAGTGTATTCATTTCTTTTATAAACAAAAATCTATCTGAACCCAGTGTTTTGAACGGTGTCTATTTTTGCTTTCAAGTCTTCCTAAATTTTCTGTTTACTTTCATTGTAATTGCCTTACTATATATTTTTTTATTTTATTATTATTATTTTTTTTGTGGTAATCAACAATACTCCACAAATGTTGCCAATTGAACTAAGATTCTGCCATCATTTGCTCACATTATTTCAAACCTGTGTGACTTTCTTCTGTAGAGCACAAAGAAACAATGACATGGAATTTATTTCTGGGTTTACCATCACTTTAATCTTGTATCGAACCCAGAATTTTCCTTTGAGGTCAACAGTGTTGCAGAAACAAATTTACAGTTCACCTTCTGTGAGCACAGTGTTGGAAGTATGAAAAATCACATGCGACTATGAGAACTCAAATAGCCTCTAATTTGTGTTTTTACCTGCCGGAAGCTGAATTTGTGGTAATTACTGACCAGCCTCCATGTGCCCTTTCAAACGCTACAGATGACACAATTAGTATGGCGTGAAGATTGCCTGGCTACTCCTGGACACACGTACACATGCACACACACATAAACATGTAGCCTACAGACACAGAGACAAAAACAGGCTCGCAGTTTTGCTGGCACACCTTGACAGTGAATGATTACTATGCTCTGTGTTTTGCGAATGACGACGAACAACTCCTGCAAGCCAAATGCGTTCCCCTCTAAGATAACGTCCTTGAGCTCCACCACAATGTGATGTAAATAACCGAATGATAAAAACTTTGCAGTAACAAGCTGTTCAGATAGCAAGCTTTTCTGACATGCGATTTTAAAGCAGACAGTGGGATACTGGGCACTTTGCTAGCCAAGCCTCTTAAAGTCTTCTGCTTAGATAGCGTAATTATTACAGTCACCTCACCTCTTTTTGAGAGCAGACACCTGTGCGCCGTGAACCACTTCACGAAGCAACTTGGGATGTTACTTAAAGAGAGAGAGAAAGTGCTCTTATCTCTGATCTGTCAATGCTTTAGTGATTATGCTGGGTGTACTGCGCATTGCTCCAAAAACTGCACCAAGGTGATTTTTTAAAATACGCAGGTAATTTAGGTGTGCATTCACCCGTCAGGTTATTTGCTTTGAAAAACAATAATAGAGTAAATAGAGGTCTGTCCCATTTCACATACATCTGTACAATTTTATGTCATTTTTGTAGAGCAAGGAGTTGTGTTCACACTGAACAATTCAATAAGACAGTCTATCCAGATGAAGTACTTGTTCAATCAACAGAGTTGGCTCTTTATGCAGCAGTACGGGTGGGGTTATCTAGCCGTGATGGCGGCTTGACCAAAATTTGTCAAGATGGTGGATGTAGTGACTGCTGAAATTTCTCAGTGCATGATAAAGCTGGTCCTCTGGGTGTTGGTGGTCCACTGATTAATGCGAAGACAGGTCAGGTGACCATGAGAAGATGAGATAAGACCTGTCTGGATGCCCTTGGACATTTTGCTGCGTTGGTGAGGCTTCTGTGGAGGGCAAAATGGCAGAATATCTCTGGAGTCCCTGTAGATGTGACTGATTGGAGCTAAAAGAGACAGTAATGTGCTCTTTGTCACTGCCAGTCTGCCATGATGTGAACGTTTGAATCAAGAATCAATCCTCTTGTTGGCCACCTGTCAGTAGTCAACTATTATCAGGCCGCTGTGGTGATTGACACACACACACACACACACACACACACACACACAAAGGCAACTTTATTCTGTGGAGAAGACAGCACCTTACAAATCTAAGTTGAATGCTTCGACATTATTTTTCAATATGTGTATAATATATATGTAAAAGCCAATTATTTAGGTATATATTGTCTTTGAAAGTTTCTTATGCTCACAAAGCTTGTATTTATTATATAAACAATACAGTAATATTGTGGGGGGAAAAACAATAATATTGTGAAATATTACATTGTAAAATAACTGTTTTCTGTTTTAATATGTTTTAAAATATAATTTATTTCTGTGATGGCAAAGATGAATTTTCAGCAGCCATTACTCCAGTCTTCAGTGTCACATGATCCTTCAGAAATCAGTCTAATATGCTGATTTGCTGCTCAAGAAACATTTCTTATTATCATCAGTGTTGAAAACAGTGCTGCTAAATATTTTTGTGGAAATTGTTATAGATTTATTTTCAGAATTATTTGATGTTTGGAAAGTTCAAAAGAGCAGCATTTATTTGAACTAGAAATCTTTTGTAATGTTATAAATGTCTTTATTGCCAGTTTAATGCACCCTTGCTCAAAAGTATTAATTTCTTTCAAAAAAAAAGAGGAAGAAGACAATCATCATTTAACTGAAAGGCAACAAATGTTTCTATGTAATAAGAAATATCATTATTTCATTTTAAAATGATGCGGCTCTTCATAAATTAATATACTACATGGAGGAGTGTATACTGTTAATGCACAGTATCTAGTACATAATTTAGGGCACTACATATGTAATTTGTTTCTCCAGTAGGGACCATTTAAGTCACTACTTAATTGCATGGGTTAGCTATTAGCTAAAAGCCATTACAACTAGCAAGTGGTGGGGCAAATCACCCCAAAATACAGGGATTATCTAAGCAATAAATGAATCAAGGTGAAGAGAAAATCCATTGTCTAATAGCTTTTTCTGCACAGGAGGCAACTAATGTACCCTAAGCTGGTTGGGCTCAAGATCAGCCTCAGGGATCAATGTTCTTAAGCCCAATCAAAGCAATTCCATCACATTATTTGGCTAGACTAATTGCTCAGACTAAAAAAGTGCAAAGTTTAGCCCTAATGAGATTGACCCGTAGAATAAATGTGTTCCCTTGCTTTAAAGATTATGCTGACTTCTCTTATCCTGGGGCACTTGTTAAATGAACACTTCCTGTGCATCCACTTCTAATCGCTATTGCCATAAAATCATTGCTTGTACATATTTCACAAGAAAACTGCTGTTTCCCCAGTGTCTCTGATTTAAAGGCACAAATCTCTGGATCAGCCAATGTTTTTCACACATTATCACAGTTTATCACGTACTGCACAAGTCTTTGCTACCCATTAGCAAAAATACAGCCACCAGTCTTGTCAGTGGGTGATCAGTGCACTGGTCCTTTGGGTGCTGATGATCTGCTGACTTGATCCTCGGCCTGCCTATGGGCCAGGAGACCACAGGAAGAACAGATAAGACCTGCCTGGATGCCCTTTGGACATTTTGCTGCCTTGGCGAGGCTTCTGCGAAGGGAGAAATGGCAGAATCTCACTGGAGTGGCCATGGATGCGATTGATTGGAGCGGGCAAAAGAGACAGTGATGTACTCTTTGTCACTGCCACTCTCCCACGGCGTGAAAGTTTAAAGCAAGAATCAATCCTCTCGTTGGCCGCCTCATAGAGGCTGTCGATAGTCATAAGTGGCTGACCTTCCCATCAAAGTTTGTGCTCCTCATCAGGCTCACAGACTCTGGCAGATATTGCATGGAAAGCTGCATCCATCAATCCTGTGCCAACACAGCCAGTACAGAGAGAGGAATTGTCATGGTGACAGGGCTTTGAGCGTTTTTCACGAGAGCTGAAGTGTTAATAAAGCTAATAACACCACAGTCAGTGGTAGATGTTCAACAGGAGTTAGCATTTAAATGCAAAAACACTCAACAAAAAAACACTCTAGCATTTAAACTACAAAAACACTTTTTTTAAGCTCTGCTATGCGCTGAAAATACATTGAGTTAAAAGTCATAGTCATCCGCATCAACAATCCCCAGTTTGCACAATGCAGACGTTACTGTAAGTAGCAGATTGTATTGTTTCATATCTTCCGTGCATAAGGACAGTAATTGGTCTTGTAGCTACTTCAGAGACTTTTCTACTTAAAAGTATGATTCTTAGAACTGGTCCCTGCTGAAAAAATGGTTATCTTTCGTTCCCACTTTGACACTTCACTCAAGAAACATTTCTTATTATCATCAGTGTTGAAAACAGTGCTGCTAAATATTTTTGTGGAAATTGTTATAGATTTATTTTCAGAATTATTTGATGTTTGGAAAGTTCAAAAGAGCAGCATTTATTTGAACTAGAAATCTTTTGTAATGTTATAAATGTCTTTATTGCCAGTTTAATGCACCCTTGCTCAAAAGTATTAATTTCTTTCAAAAAAAAAGAGGAAGAAGACAATCATCATTTAACTGAAAGGCAACAAATGTTTCTATGTAATAAGAAATATCATTATTTCATTTTAAAATGATGCGGCTCTTCATAAATTAATATACTACATGGAGGAGTGTATACTGTTAATGCACAGTATCTAGTACATAATTTAGGGCACTACATATGTAATTTGTTTCTCCAGTAGGGACCATTTAAGTCACTACTTAATTGCATGGGTTAGCTATTAGCTAAAAGCCATTACAACTAGCAAGTGGTGGGGCAAATCACCCCAAAATACAGGGATTATCTAAGCAATAAATGAATCAAGGTGAAGAGAAAATCCATTGTCTAATAGCTTTTTCTGCACAGGAGGCAACTAATGTACCCTAAGCTGGTTGGGCTCAAGATCAGCCTCAGGGATCAATGTTCTTAAGCCCAATCAAAGCAATTCCATCACATTATTTGGCTAGACTAATTGCTCAGACTAAAAAAGTGCAAAGTTTAGCCCTAATGAGATTGACCCATAGAATAAATGTGTTCCCTTGCTTTAAAGATTATGCTGACTTCTCTTATCCTGGGGCACTTGTTAAATGAACACTTCCTGTGCATCCACTTCTAATCGCTATTGCCATAAAATCATTGCTTGTACATATTTCACAAGAAAACTGCTGTTTCCCCAGTGTCTCTGATTTAAAGGCACAAATCTCTGGATCAGCCAATGTTTTTCACACATTATCACAGTTTATCACGTACTGCACAAGTCTTTGCTACCCATTAGCAAAAATACAGCCACCAGTCTTGTCAGTGGGTGATCAGTGCACTGGTCCTTTGGGTGCTGATGATCTGCTGACTTGATCCTCGGCCTGCCTATGGGCCAGGAGACCACAGGAAGAACAGATAAGACCTGCCTGGATGCCCTTTGGACATTTTGCTGCCTTGGCGAGGCTTCTGCGAAGGGAGAAATGGCAGAATCTCACTGGAGTGGCCATGGATGCGATTGATTGGAGCGGGCAAAAGAGACAGTGATGTACTCTTTGTCACTGCCACTCTCCCACGGCGTGAAAGTTTAAAGCAAGAATCAATCCTCTCGTTGGCCGCCTCATAGAGGCTGTCGATAGTCATAAGTGGCTGACCTTCCCATCAAAGTTTGTGCTCCTCATCAGGCTCACAGACTCTGGCAGATATTGCATGGAAAGCTGCATCCATCAATCCTGTGCCAACACAGCCAGTACAGAGAGAGGAATTGTCATGGTGACAGGGCTTTGAGCGTTTTTCACGAGAGCTGAAGTGTTAATAAAGCTAATAACACCACAGTCAGTGGTAGATGTTCAACAGGAGTTAGCATTTAAATGCAAAAACACTCAACAAAAAAACACTCTAGCATTTAAACTACAAAAACACTTTTTTTAAGCTCTGCTATGCGCTGAAAATACATTGAGTTAAAAGTCATAGTCATCCGCATCAACAATCCCCAGTTTGCACAATGCAGACGTTACTGTAAGTAGCAGATTGTATTGTTTCATATCTTCCGTGCATAAGGACAGTAATTGGTCTTGTAGCTACTTCAGAGACTTTTCTACTTAAAAGTATGATTCTTAGAACTGGTCCCTGCTGAAAAAATGGTTATCTTTCGTTCCCACTTTGACACTTCACTACTAAGGGTCTGTCTTCCTTTTCCTCAGGCTCTACACCAATGATGAGCTCTGTCAATCTGTCTATAGACATGGTATGTACTACATGGAGTGAACATAATCCTTGAGCTACATTTCAAGCTACACTGTAAAAAATAAATAATATTGCAGTTGTGAAAGAAATTAAATTTGAGTGATTCATCAAATCATTGCAAACTGATTTGCTCACACTCACTGATTCATTCAGGAATCAAACAAGTATTTGTTTTTATGAGTGACTCATATAATCATTCACAGTTTTTGTTGGCAGAGCAAAAATAGGCACAGTAGCTGACAATGACATTGTCCCATAAAATCACACTCCCAAACCAGCATCCAAAAATAAGACGTTATACTGCTCTGAGTAGACTTTAGTGGCCTGAGAACAGTGATGAAATTAGATTTTGGATGAAATGTAATCTTTTTTTTTTTAAGCACGTTAATGACGGGCACTGAATCAGTAAAGGTCATGGCAGAATTGGTTCCAACACAGCATGAGTAGGCAAAAGCCATAATATGTCCTTCAAATTACTAACTTCAAATATGTCAGCTTTATTTTTGGGTCAGCCCACACCTTGCTCATTTTGAAGCTCAAAACCATAATTGAACACAGATTTGCACTACATTAAAAGATGAACTTTTCTCTCTCACTTTTCCACCAAAATCAGCCTGGTTCATTGACAGGCAAAGCCTTTTCATAATGAGGTACATCTACGCCCCACTCTGTTCAATCAATCTTCTCAGGTAGTTCATTTCCTTGGCTGTGGGAGGTTGTGAAATATTCAGTAGCATGCATCAGTACTCCTATTATTGAAATCAGCAGCTACTCTTTTTAAAAGGTGTAGCCATTAATCAATCATTACCGGAACATTGGCTTTATTATTTGCTTCATAGCTTCACTAAAGCTATACCTCTTGCAACCACCATTCGGTGTGCTTGAGTGGAATCTAATGCAGCAACTAGTGCCATTTTTCCATCATGTGAGCGCTAGAGGTCTATTGTTGGAGAGTACTGATAATGTTTTCACCCTTCAACCTTACAGCCCTCTGTAACAGCCTTCTATTATGTACAGCCTTTCAGGATTTATTAATTGTGTCGTCATGCTTGTGTCTGAAAGGCATGTGAATGAAAGGCTTAAGACTTCAGGTGAACTTATTGAAAGTTTTGCACAGCATTTCCAGTATGTAAGCATTCATAAAGGTGCTAAGCTTCAATTATATTTCAGGCTGACTCTACATTTCTAAAGACCAGCACTGAAGTGATAAGAGAAGTCAGAGAGATCTAATAGGCTGATAACCAACCCACGACTGTCCCAGCATGTTGACTTTTTATCAGCCAGATTTAGAGAGACCCCCTAACAAGATTCATTGCTTTTCTTTTGCAGAATTAGGAAGGGTTATCTGCAAGAGTGGTCAACTGGAGGGAGACCGTTTCAATTATCATATCACTGTCGGCTATCAATTTCGCCCTCGTCTTAAAGAAGGGGTATCAAAAGAACATCCAAAACCAAACAAAAAAAGAATGTGTCATGTCATTTGTTACATTGCCTTGCTCGGCTCAGAAATGGGTGGAAATTATTCTCCATTTAGGGCAATTGTGCTGCTGTTCAATACAAAGCCATTATTGCCCTTAAGAAATAGAGTAACATCTCTGTAGAGGAGAGGCCGCAATCACGCGGGAGTGTAAAAGCAGCTGTGATGGATGTTGTTCAAATGTAATGACTGAACTTGCAGTCAGCATGGTAAAGGAGGAGAAGGCAGAGACCATTGTGTGTGGTGGTGATTGGCTCCTGTTTTCACTTGGCATGGTCAACTGAAATCGAGCTGGGAAATAAACTGCCTTGCACACGCCGAGCCCTGAAAGAAACTCGCAAATTGAATATTGCTATGAAAAAATAAGACTGCCTTGACTTGGCCAAATGCAGCTGTGGCCGGCACGGTTATTTATTTGGCTGCAAATCAATGTGCCACGATGCCACCGGCACAGTTTTGGTGGTGCATTTGAAAAACGGCAGCTATTATCATTACTATTTGAGCACAATCAGACTCATGTCTCTAAGCTGATTAGGAGTTGTCCTGAATGGCTAGGATTGTGTAATGATCAGCTAATTACAAAGAGCACAGTCCCATGCTGTGGTGAATTCAGCCTAGCTGTTAATGCCAGTCTGGCAGGGTGAATAATGCAACACCCCATAAGAGTCTCACTCACAATAGCACTGCAGTAATGGCATTAGAGCACATAGCAATTTATGTTTTTTTTTTTTTATGTGTTCTGGATGAAAATGTTCGCCTTGCATATCTCTTTGTAAATATTGGATCATATAACAGTTGCCAATGTGTATTTACACACAGTTGTTAAGCGATCTGTGCAGCTGTGATGCATATTGCCAATGAATAATAGAAAACAGCAAAGCAGAGAGCCATGGCTGTCGCTCCAATCGTATGTATTATACATAACCATGAGCTACTGCAACTAACAAGAGTAAAAGCACAATCATCTCCTTAACTAGCATTTTTAGTCTTCTTGGCATATGAGAAGGACTTTGAGGAGGTATTTATTTTATGTAATATATCTCATTTTACAAAAAATACTGGCAAAACCGTCAATGTAAATATAATGTGATGTTCTAAAGCATGTTGTGAAGATATAGCATATAGTGAGATCCAAAAGTCATAGGATGTAAATTAATTTAAACCTTGGTCACTTATAAATAAACAAATTTATGGTGTTGACTGTGTTAACCACTTTAAATATTTAATGTGTGTGTGTGTGTGTGTGTGTGTGTGTGTGTGTGTGTGTGTGTGTGTGTGAAAACTGATAGATTAGAAAAAAAAATCTAATAGAAATTTTTCAATTATGGTCTTTGAATTTTGGTCCCCACTATAAATCCATAGGTCATGCCTGGTGTAGTAGTTGCAACATGGTTGTCATACAAAGTTCAGTCCAGTGTCACTTTGGCTGTTGTGACAGTGATAAGCACTTTGTTCCAGTATTTGGAGACAAAAATAGGGAAACTCACAGACCAAGACCGACCAGCAGGACTCTTCTAAAGTGAGGGCTTTGCAACCAGCCAAATGTAACAGAGCAGAACAGGGCTAGAATAGGTGGACACCACGTCAGGCAATTCCATTAGCTGCATTACACATGAATCAGAGCCTTGAATCTAATTCCATCTGCCACAGAAGAACAGTGAGCCTCAAGAGACCACGTGACCCTGCAGAATGTCGACAAATGTCCTGCTGTAACGTTGTAACGTGAACTTTGGGGCGGCTAGTGAGAGTAAGACTGAGGTATTGTGAGGCCATGGTGCGTAGTGGTTTGAAGCAGACAGGCTGGACTAGTGCGGTGTGCGCCCCGGCACTGAGACAGATGAATGTGCCGTTCTGCTGAGATGGGCCCATTTATTACCGTCTGACATGACAAATCATTGCACAAGGATACAGGGCCAGTTTGTGCACTTCTGCCACCCCACCACAACAATGCCATTGGTAATTCTAATGGCCAGTATGTGCAAATGTGACATTTCTTCATGGTCATGCAGGTATCTCCTTTTTGCAGCCGATTCTGCACCATTACATTTAAAAGGAAGAGTTTTGTTTAAAGCATAATATTCAGGAAAGGGTCCTAGCGTTCCTCATTGACTGAAGGTGCATTTGATCCACTTTACTCACACTTCATAATATAGGGAAAAAGAGAAGTGGAGAACCACAACTGAATACAAAAAGACACACTATGTATTTGAATGAGATCCTTACATGTCACACATATACATTTCAAAAACGTCTGATTTCTATGAATAGGAACAAACCTGCAGTACACGGCAGTCCTGTTTTTCATCCTCTAATACTAATGCGCACCGCTCCACGTACAGGCATTTGATCTGATTTTTTTTTTTCATTCTTGTTCCCTGTTGCTCTGAGCTTTGATGTCCGTTTTCATGAAACAGACTGTGTTTCTTTTCTCACAGAGCGAGGTCATGCTTAAAAGGGCGTGCTTCACGTGCAAAGAGTTGGGTCATTGGTGAAGCGATTTAGACTGGGTTTTGTCGTTGAGAAATGGCTGTGTACTTACAAGTACAGCTAATTGTATTTTCAATTAATTCCTTCGGCAAATGATGGTAATGATAAAAGCGGAGGTGACTTTTGGCACTACTCAACTGTGACTTTGTTAATTAGATTTGAGTCTTGAGCAAAGCCCAGCAAATCTTCTTGCTTTTAAAGCTGCTGTGTAATGAATGCAAATTGCACTTGTTTTCTCTCTCGTCAGTTATTTTTTATGCACATGGCCAAAAGTATGTGGACAACCCCTTTTAATTAACGAGTTGTACTATTTCAGCTACTCCCACTGTCAGCAGGTATATAAAATTAAGCATACGTCCATGCAATCTGCTTAGACAAACAGTTTTCGTATAGTGGGTCATGTCTTTTCTGTTCCAGCATGACAATGCGCCTGTGCGCAAAGCATGGTTGATAAAGAAATGTTTTACTGAGTTTTGGCATGGAGGAACTCGACTATGGTTGGATACTGTCAAATGGTTGTCTTTTGTATTGCAAGAAAAGAGAAAGAGTGTTTGCAAGCTGCATGCAGTAACATAACACTTGAACAGTGTAATCTGATTCACACACAAATTCACACACTCTTTTAAACCAGTTTTTTTTTTTTAGTGAATCAAAAGCAAACAGCACAACCATTGTAGTTCCATTGGTAAATCTTTACAGTACGATACCTTTTGTTCATATTAGTTACTACATTAGTTAAGGTGAACTAACAATTAAAATATTGATCTTAGTTAATGTTACTTTCATCATTTACTACTACATTATTTAAAAGAAATAAAAAAGGTTTTCTCCTTTAACAAAGTACATACAAAAGACATGAACCGGAAGTGATGCAACCTGTTTTACAACATACATGAGTATGTTGTGCATAACCCACATTGCAAACGGATAGTGTATCTATAGCTGTTAGATCTGCAGCTATAACTAAAAGAGGAGATGTAGAGAGGAGAAAAACAGCCTTGTGAGTAAGGATAAAATCTACTCTGTGCAGCTCAAACAGATAGGAGGACTCACCCATGAGAATCTCCCTCTCTGTACAAACATGCTGAAGCTCAGCACAAAAGAAGAGTGTTTTCTGCTTACTAACCCTGATGGGAGGACGTCAATCTCTGGACCTTCTCAAGCAGGGCACAGTGGTCCACTCCTGCTTAGTTGAACATTTGTCTGGTGGGCCGATGTATTATTAATCTGGACGGGTTTGCAGCTGGATTAGTCCCTGCCATGGCCTGTTTTCTCTCTGTCCGCAGTGATGTGCTGATAGCTTAATGATGCGACAGGTCTCTGGGAGGTGGCGGATGCATCTGGCGGCCGCTGACACCTGCCAAAAAGAGAATCTCCTGATGGGAAGAGAGCAGCTGCACAGCAGATGCAGGCTAATAAAACGCTGCTCTTTACTTGCCTCTGATTGGCCGGCACATGACAGAGGTGATGGGGAAACGGCTCTTTGTTTAAGCTTAATCACCAGACAGGAAGCTGAGGAGAACAAACTGATGTGTTTAACTCATCTTCCTGTCACACACCAACATTTCCTTAATAATGCCAGTGAATGTAGATATTTTATCAGTGACATGCTTTTGTTTGCATCATGTATTTTTAATTCAGATTATGCTTAAGGGAAAATTGCACCGTATTTCACCCTTCAGTTAGAAAAACTGTAAGGGTTTGTCTACATTTTAAAGACAAAAATATTTGCACTTATAAGCGCTGATGGTCTCCATAGACGTGTCTGCCAAATAATAGTTAATTGAGTCAGTGAACTGCAAGAGCAGCAAATATGCCCACCTGGAGTGGTAAAATATTCATGTCATACCTGGTGTAATGTGGCATCACTAATGCAGCGTGATGGTAGATGGAATTTTGCTGGGTTGGGTGGCAGCACTACAGAAAGGCCTGTCATATTTAATGGCAGACAGTCCTTGTGACAGTTCACATTAGCTGCTGCGGATGCTGAAATTTTTATATGTTTTATATTCCCTTAAGTCAGGCTTTACATGAAATATCATCAGGAAATGATAGTGTAAAATTAGGTCAAGGCTACAAAAAAAGGGGCTCTACAGTTCAGCTAAACTGTAGAGGAGGCTTTTAACATACAAATACAGATATTTACACAGAAATCAAAGATGAGGCCAAATCAGATGAGGCCGTCATTAACATTCACTTGAGAATACGTGTGATTTTCAAGATTCTACAGGCAATTACCTTTGTTCATAATTTAAGACCCTTTTAAGCTCTTTGGAGTCTTGATTTTATGCAGTCAAGTTCTATCATAATCTGTTTTGTGGGGCGGAGAATTTAGAAATCGTTTTGAAATCAAAACAAAGTCATCCTCTCTTTACTAGTGCTTCTCAGCATATTTGATTCAAAGGCCCCCCATATTAGCTAAAGTATTTCCTCTGATATTTTTGCTGTAAACATGACAACGCTGCTTGTTTTCAAGTTTTTATATTAACAGAAATGGGAATGTTGATATACTGAAATAATTAACCATAACTCATTGATTTCAGAATATTCTATTTTCCAATAAAAACAAAAGTTATTTAGGGGTGGAAAAAGGATCTCATTTTACATCTCAGTTTTTTTTAATTATTTATTTATTTTTATTTTTTTGTGCTTTCCCCTCATGAAAAAAGTATGCTTTCGCAGAGCACTTAATACAGAAACATATTATTTATTTATTTTAAAGATTTGAAGTACACTACTTTTAGTACAGTTAAGTGCACTAAGTCATATTGTGGCCTTATTGGAGTCCCGGCCCTGTTGTTGAGAACCACTGTTCTATAGTTTATACCACACACAGCCTTTATTGCCTATCAGCAAACCAGTGACTCGTGATTAAAACTCAAATGCTCTGAAACCTCCTGTTCCTCTCTAGTTCTCTCTCTTTCTCATTTCAATTCATTTCAGATCTCCCCTCTGCTGCTTATAGAAAACCACAGTTATGGAAACAACCATTTAATTTCTGTGCTTTTTATGCACAATAACTATTATGATAAGCATGGTGGGAAATGACAGAAACACACCCAGCTCTCAATCATCTCCATTATGCTTTTGTTTTTTTACTGAGTGTCCACACTCAGAGAGATTTCACAGCATGTTCAGCTCAGTAGAAGCAGGACTAAACAGCCCCTGTAATTTTCATCAAACAAACAAAGGAAAGCGATGGTATAAATCAGTTAAATCTGCGAGACGTTTTCTCCATTTAACGTTGTGTTTTACCAAAGCTCGCAATGACCCTCTATTAAATGCTGGAAAAGCTGCCTTTGTCTGTCATCCGTTTTGAACCCCCTCTGTGTCGAGATACCTGATCTTTTGTCTGTGCTTTACTTCCCCACTGATTCATCAACTCAAAGCTTTCTGGCTGCTTTCTGAAGAACTTTCTTCAAATATGCAGAAGACACTCACTGTTACCATAGTAGCGTATTATGATATTCAGAAAGAACAACCAACCATTTGGGATGCTAAAATTAGGCCAAAGTGTGTGCATGCAGGCATGTTTTTTTTATTTTTTTTATTTACTCCAGAATGATAATAAGATTCATCATCTCTAACTAGACAGAGCAATTAAATTAACTGGAGAAGAAAGTTTCTCTACACCCTTAGGCTCTGCACAATTGTTTTCCCTCTAATTAGATGGAAAACTTTCGAGACTGGTGAAAATAATTTTTTGTGGTAAGTTTGTTTTATTGTGCTGTTTTATTTTTTTCCCAAGCAGTCCATGTCTTTTTTTTTCTAAACACATATAAAGAATGCACAATTAGCGCCCTTAACGAGTACACTGAGCTTTGATCTTATGCTGTCAGTGGCACATAGCAAGACATTGCTCAGTAGGTTAAAAACAATGCTTCAAAACAATTATAGTAGTCTCTTTTATATGTTCATTTTGACTGAACATATATGCTTTCTTTAGCAGTCATAAGAAAATCTTCTATAACCTGTTAACCTGCACCCCCCATTTTGGGACTCACAGCTGAAAATGACCTACCTAACTTAAAATGGTAACAGTTCCTGACAACAGTGTGCTACACACACAATTTTAGTGTCTTTGGAAAGAAGACCCTTTGGGCTTTACTATCCATAATCAAGAGTTGATAATGCTCAAAAGGATAAAAAGTTATAGACACTGAAGTGCCTTGAAAAAAATTGTACCACACTGAATTTTTTTTTATTTCATATAAAAATACATGAAATCAGTCCTGGAGCAATCCAGAAAAGTAATGGGTCCCCCCCCCCAAAACCATGTTGCTTTTTACTACCAAGAAGCAGTTTTTTGAGCGTAAGTTATTACGATGATTCTGGTACGTACTGCGTTTTGATTATGCATGTTTTGATGTGTACTGCTTACACAAATTTAGCAAATAAATTTTT
>NW_015557067.1:160054-161105 GCF_001515605.1 Sinocyclocheilus anshuiensis
TAAAGACAAAAGGCAAATATAGTTAATTTGTCTTGCTAACATCCATGACTCATGAGCTACCATGTAATAAGTTAGCTAAAGTTTAGCTAAGGCAATATATCATGGGCATATCAGGCTAACTTAATGGAGAAATGACAGCTGAATACAGTCAAATTAGCAACGTCATCAGAATCGCAACATTTATATGCAAATCAGGCGTTAAGTAATTAAAATGTGCTGATTTGCATACATTTGACACAAGGCATTGCAGATGAATAGGATAAACAAAATAACTAAAGCATATCACCACAGAACTTCCCCAGTTATTAGTTAATGACTTACATCAAGAGTCTTTTCCTTGAAATGTTATGCTTATATATGCAGATAGGTTGTTTTAGTTATTTTAGAAGAAATCTACAGAAGCAAACAGACAAGGGTAGTAGGCTTAAAACAAACACCTTAATGTGTATTTTGGAAATGTCCTTTCCATTAGGAAAAATTAAACAATTATATCAGTATGTTGTATGCTGATAGATCTTAACAGCCCTCTCTCAAATGTGAAACAAAGTTCTTGTCACCATCAGTTTGCGTGTGTGTGTGTACCTGGTATTTATCACGTTATGGGGACCAAATGTCCCCACGAGGATAGTAATACTAATAAATCTTGACCTTGTGGGGACATTTTTGAGGTCCCCATGAGGAAACAAGCAAAAACCATTACGCCTATGGAATGTCCCCATAAAACGTCTCTAGGTTACGTATGTAAACATGGTTCCCAGAGGGAACGAGACGCTGCGTCGAGTCGCTTTGGGAATGCCCCTGTGTGACCGCGTTCTGAAGCACGTGTCAAATCAGTCCAATGGAGTAGCGAGACGTCACGAGCGGGGTGACGTAACGGAGAGCCGTCGAGGAGGGACACCAAGTCCGAGAACCATACCAGCCAGAACGGGGCTACTAGCACCAGACGGTCCCCATCCCGGCGTACCCTCAGGGAAAAAGCATACAGACGAAGCCTCGGCCACGTCTGCACCATGGCATCCAGCCCCAGTGGAGCTGGATGCGTGAGGGAGAA